>NC_073385.1:1680000-1980000 GCF_028641065.1 Leucoraja erinaceus | reverse complement strand
CCCCTGGTTCTGGACTCCCCCAACATCGGGAACATGTTTCCTGCCTCCATCGTGTCAAACCCTTAACAATCTCATATGTTTCAATAAGATACACTCTCATCCTTCTAAACTCCAGAGTGTACAAGCCCAGCCGCTCCATTCTCTCAGCATATGACAGTCCCGCCATCCCCGGAATTAACCTTGTAAACCTACGCTGCACTCCCTCAATAGCAAGAACGTCCTTCCTCAGATTAGGGGACCAAACCTGCACACAATACTCCAGGTGTGGTCTCACTAGGGCTCTGTACAACTGCAGAAGGACCTCTTTGTCCTGTACTCGACTCCCCTTGTTAAACCCCTTTCTCATGGGGCAACTTGATGCAAGAGTTAACCAGAGTTGAACATCGTGGGAACCTCGTGCGATAACCGTACGGCATTCGTGGACCACAGTGGCGCTAACGGCAGGTAATCGTGTAACTTGGTGACTCGGGGAGAAAATTCAAACAAGCTTGAATTTCTCCAAGAGTGACTTGTACACTTGTGGTTGAACATTGCAACATTACATGCACGTAGTGGCCAGTGCGATATCCGTAATGACTCTTGCGTTTACCGTGGGAACTCCTGCGAACGGTGAACCCGGAAGCTGGACAGAGGGGACAGAAGGTGAGTAAATATTGTCTTCTGTGGGATTGAATTTAAAAAATAAAGATTTGCATCCGCATATGGACATCAACTTATGAGTTATGTTAATGAGATTCAAGAAAATAACTATAATCTTTAAAAGGGACTTTACTGAAAGGTCCCGCATTTTTATGGTCCGTGAGAAATTTTTCACATGTACTTCTTTGAGAGATACAGCTCGGAGTCCTCGCCGACCAGCGATCGATGCCTTTCCGAAGCAGGGTCCGGAACGCTACCAATCAATGTTCTCCAGAGACCCGTGTAAAGGAGTGAACTGCACATGCTGGTTTAAAACGAAGACAGACACAAAAAGCTGGAGTAACTCAGCGAGTCAAGCAGCATCTCTGGAGAAAAATAGGTGACGTTTCGGGACAAGACACATCTTCAGGCTCAATTCCGATTAGGATGTCTGAAGAAAGGTTCCGATTCGAATCGCCACCTATTCTTTTTCTCCAGAGATGCTGCCTGACCCGCTGACTTACTCCTGCTTTTTATGTTTTTCTTCCCAGATCTGACTTACCTGCTGAGTTACACCAACATTTTGTGTCCTTTTGTGCGTATTAACCAGCATCTGCAGTTTCTTTAGACATTACCCAACTTCAGATTTTAGAGATATAGCGCGGAAACAGGCCCTTCGGCCCACCGAGTCCGCGCCGACCACCTATTCTTATACACTCCAGGGACAATTTTACAATGTTACCGAAGCCGATTAACTTACAAACCTGTAATCTGTGGAGTGTGAGAGGAAACCGGTGCACTCGGAGAAAACCCACGCGGTCACAGGGAGAACATACAAACTCCATACAGACTGCACCCATGGTCAGGATCGAACCCTGGTCTCTGGGGCTGTGAGGCAGCAACTCTACCACTGTGCCGCATGTAGTCAGATTTAATAAATTGCTGGTGTTGCTTCCAAAGACAGAGGCATTGATAATATTAGATCAGAATTGTATCTTTCCACTAATAGAGTCAATTATTAGTCAATTAATAATAGAATCAATTATTGTTGGTGACATTTCACCTACGAATATCAGACTATTTTCGCAGAGGTAAGGGCCAATTAGGCCTAGCAAAAGGTATGAACACTTTTAAACATTTTTTTCCGACTATTTTGTCAAATGCAAATACAGGGAAAATGATCAAAGTGTTCACATGGCTCACTCTGTTAGAAGCGTTCTGAGTTTAAATGTTCCGTGTATTCCTTCTTAAATTATAAATGTTTGTGTGGCCAGGGGTGCGGTTGAGAACAGCTGGGAAAGGGCGGAGGGGGCGTCACGAATAACAGCGTTTCCCTGGCCATATTATGGCCCATTCCCCAACCGTAACATTAATCAAGCTCTGTCTAACTCCGCCTTCACACCATCCCCCTGTGACATGGGTTAGTCATCGCTGGGCGGGCTGTGGGCCGAATGACCTGCCAACAGGAGTCAGAGACTTGACACTGAGATCCATTGTGCAGGAAGGAACTGCGGATGCTGGTTTTTACCGAAGATAGACACAAACGCCACCTGTTCATTTTCTCCAGATATGTTGCCTGACCCATTGAGCTACTCCAACATTTTGTGTCTGTGTTCACTATGAACATTGAATTATTTAATTTTAGATAACTTACAATCTCTCTCTTCCCCGCCCATGCAGTAAATGTCGGTTAACCAGGCCAAGGTTTGCAACGATGGTTCCCTCTTGGGATCACACTATCCCTAGCCAACAATTGGCCTATCAGGGAACCAAATATAGACATAAAGTGCTGGAGTGACTCAGTGGGTCAGGCAGCATCTCTGGAGGAAAGGGTTAGGTGACATTTCGGGTCGGGACCCTTCTTCAAAATACTCTGCTGAGGTCATCTGTTGTTGGCCCTGATTTGTCCCGGTCTTTTCTTGCTTCCAGTTCCCCCCTACAATCATCCCGAAGAAGGGTCCCGACCAAAAATGGAATCTATTCCTTTTCTCCAGAGATGCTGCTTGGCCCGCTGAGTTACTCCAGCATTTTGTGTGTAACTTGCTGATTCAGACAGTTTTTGATTATAAAGGATTCTGTGCTGACTCTTTACTATGGAACACACGTTGGAAATTTAAACTTGGGCACAACTAACATCGTCTTACTACCGTGGGAACTCTTTAACTCAGCAGGCAGGCAGCAGTTGATTGTTGCTCCCTTCAGTTTCCCAGGGGGTCGGGACGGGACTGGAGTTGGGAGGGAAAGGTGGGGGAGTCGAGGGAGAGGAGGGGGAGACAGATGGGGGTGTCTTCATTTACTGGCGGCGGGTGTCTGTCACTGAAACAGGCAGGTGAGATTTCACATCCACCTTGTGTGTGCCTCTCTCTCTCTCTCCCTCCCTCCCTCTCACACAGGCTGAGAGACTCTGCCTCTGTGAGTGTACGTCTCTTTCTCCCCCTCTCCCACACACAGGAAGACCGAGGTACTATGCTCAGTCCATCTGTGTCTCCCACATACACAGTAAAACTCTGCTTTGTGTGTGTATATACGTCTCCCCTTATTTCTCTCCCCCTCCCCACCTCTCTCTTTCTCCCCCCACACACAATAAGACCGATGTATTCTGCTTAGTCTCTCTTCGCTCCCACACACACAGATAGACCAAGGTCATGTGCGCTGTTTCTCTTCTGCCAGTCACCCCGAAGCACATCACACTGCCTCTGTGCCTCTCTCTCTGTCTTTCTCCCCCTCTCTCCTAAGTAATGTGGCATCTTCCTGCAGTAAAGTCACGGCATTACTACAGGCATGTCTCCAAATGAGCCAATTCAACCAAGGGAGGATATTTATAGTGTGTGAAAAAAAAAAGTGACATAATTTGTGCCACGTGATGATTTAATTACACTAGACAGTTCACCACGTTCATTCAAGATTTAACGGGAAAGCTCGGGAGCCTCAGATCCTCTGGCCACTAGTATACCAGGAAGATTGTTTGTGTCCTCCTTATTGTGTCCTTCAACTCATCCGCCATTTCCTTGTTCCCCATAATAAATTCACCTTTTTCGGTCTTCAAGGGTCCAACTTTGGTCTTAACTATTTATTTCCTCTTCACATTACCTAAAGCGTGGATAGGGGAGAACCAGTGGATGTGGTGTATCTGGATTTCCAGAAGGCTTTTGACAAGGTCCCACATAAGAGATTAGTATACAAATTTAAAGCACACGGTATTGGGGGTTCAGTATTGATGTGGATAGAGAACTGCCTGGCAAACAGGAAGCAAAGAGTAGGAGTAAACGGGTCCTTTTCACAATGGCAGGCAGTGACTAGTGGGGTACCGCAAGGCTCAATGCTGGGACCCCAGCTATTTACAATATATATTAATGATCTGGATGAGGGAATTGAAGGCAATATCTCCAAGTTTGCGGATGACACTAAGCTGGGGGGCAGTGTTAGCTGTGAGGAGGATGCTAGGAAACTGCAAGGTGACTTGGATAGGCTGGGGGGGGGGGCAAATGTTTGGCAGATGCAGTATAATGTGGAGAAATGTGAGGTTATCCATTTTGGTGGCAAAAACGGGAAAGCAGACTATTATCTAAATGGTGGCCGATTGGGAAAGGGGGAGATGCAGCGAGACCTGGGTGTCATGGTACACCAGTCATTGAAGGTAGGCATGCAGGTGCAGCAGGCAGTAAAGATAGCGAATGGTATGTTAGCTTTCATTGCAAAAGGTTTTGAGTATAGGAGCAGGGAGGTTCTACTGCAGTTGTACAGGGTCTTGGTGAGACCACACCTGGAGTATTGCGTACAGTTTTGGTCTCCAAATCTGAGGAAGGACATTATTGCCATAGAGTGAGTGCAGAGAAGGTTCACCAGACTGATTCCTGGGATGTCAGGACTGTCTTATGAAGAAAGACTGGATAGACTTGGTTTATACTCTCTGGAATTTAGGAGATTGAGAGGGGATCTTATAGAAACTTACAAAATTCTTAAGGGGTTGGACAGGCTAGATGCAGGAAGATTGCTCCCGATGTTGGGGAAGTCCAGGACAAGGGGTCACAGCTTAAGGATAAGGGGGAAATCCTTTAAAACCGAGATGAGGAACTTTTTTCACACAGAGAGTGGTGAATCTCTGGAACTCTCTGCCACAGAGGGTAGTTGAGGCCAGTTCATTGGCTATATTTAAGAGGGAGTTAGATGTGGCCCTTGTGGCTAAGGGGATCAGAGGGTATGGAGAGAAGGCAGGTACGGGATACTGAGTTGGATGATCAGCCATGATCATATTGAATGGCGGTGCAGGCTCGAAGGGCCGAATGGCCTACTCCTGCACCTAATTTCTATGTTTCTATGTTTCTAAAGAAGCTTTTACTATCCTGCTTTATATTCTTGGCTAGCTTGCCTTCGTACCTCATCTTTTCTCCCCGTATTGTCTTTTTGGTTATCTTCTGTTGCTCTTTAAACATTACCCAATCCTCTTGCTTCCCGCTCATCTTTGCTACGTTGTACTTCTCCTTTATTTTTATACCATCCCTGATGTCCCTTGTCAGCCACGGTCATCCCTTACTCCCCTTGGAATCTTTCTTCCTCCTAGGAATGAACTGATCCTGCACCTTCTGTATTATTCCAAGAAACACCTGCCATTGTTGTTCCACTGTCATCCCTGCTAGGGTCCAACTTTCCAGTCAATTTTGGCCAGCTCCTCCCTCATGGCCCCATAGTCCCCTTTATTCAACTGTAACACTGAAACCTCCGATCTACTCTTCTCCCTCTCCAATTGTAGATTAAACCTGACCATGTTATGGTCACTGCCTCCTAATGGCTCATTAACCTCAAGTTCCTTTATCAAATCCGGTTCATTACATAACACTAAATCCAGAATTGCCTTCTCCCTGGTAGGCTCCAATACAAGCTGCTCTAAGAATCCATCACAAAGGCACTCTCTACAAACTCCCTTTCTTGGGGTCCAGTACCAACCTGATTTTCCCACTCTACCTGCATGTTGAAATCTCCCATGTGAGTGCGACTGGCCGGTAGTCGTTGAGGCTGGAGATGTTGTTTTTTTTGGGCAAGGGGACTATGGTGGAGGACTTCAGACAGGGTGGGACAGTGGACTGGGCCAGAGACTGGTTGAAAATCCTCATACAGACTCCAGCCAGCTGGTCTGCGCAGTCCTTCACCACGCGTCCAGAGACGCCGTCAGGTCCAGTAACCTTCCTTGGATTGATGGCCCGCAGCGTGCGCCTCACCTCATGCTCCTCTATCTTGAGGGTTAGGCTGCTGTGGACCATGTGGTGTGATGTGGCTGTCTCGGGTGGCTCCACTTCAAAGCGAGCAAAGAAGAGGTTCAGCTCCTCTGCCAGCGAGGCGTCACCTTCAACAGCTCCAAGGTTGGTCTTATAGTTGGATCCCCTGCCACACCTGCCTGCTGTTGTTACTGTCCAGGTGGTCCTCTATCTTCCTCCTGTAGTTTGATTTGGCCTCTCTGATGCCTCTCTTCAGGTTAGCTCGAGCCGTGCTGTATAAAGCCCTATCGCCAGACCTAAAAGCGGTGTTCCTCTCTTTTAACAGCCGCTGGACCTCCCGGGTCATCCAGGGCTTCTGGTTGGGGTAGACCCGGATGCGTTTGTCCACTGTGACCGTGTCCATGCAGTTTTTAATGTAACACAGTACACTGTCTGTGAACACCTCCAGGTCCCGGTGTTCAAACACCTCCCAGTTGGTCCTGTCGAAACAGTCCTGCAGCTGCTGAGAGGTACCATCAGGCCAAGTTGTGATGGTCTTTGTGATGGTAGGAGCGGTTTTCCTGAGGGGGGCATATGCAGGAATTAAAATCAGGGACATATGGTCAGACCAGCATCTGCAGTTCCTTCCTACAACAAGTGATAGGTGAATATAGGTCAGGGACAAAGACCAGAGATGAAAAAACAAAAAGTGAGATAAGGAGAGGGAAGGTAGAGGAAGGAATGTACCTGGACATACACTAATCTATGCTCAGCATTCAGCAGAGGTTCATTCTCCTCAACAAATTACTGTTGTTCAGTTCTATTGGATTGTAATTCTGGACCAAGGTGCATCCTTCCATTTCTTCATCGTGGCAAATGAAAGCATTCCATTGTTTTTGGTCCGTTGAATGTGATCCAATTCTCAAGCTTGTCTTGAATATACAACAGAGCCTGATCCTGATGCTTCTCATCAATCATGATATTAGGATCACTCCTTGTCCTCCGTTCTTTGTACTTGAGGTGAGAGCTGGCGGTGGGTGGGGGGTGCAATTGTCCTGCAGCCAGGGGTGGGGAACGGCTTGAGGCGGGGGTTGTCTGGGGGGTGTCCTGCAGCCGGGGAGGGGGATGGCAGCAGGCGGGGTCTGTTGGGAGGGTGAACGTTCTCCAGGCGGGGAAGAGGGACGGCTTGATGGATGGATGGATGGATGGATGGATGGATGGATGGATGGATGGATGGATGGCAGCATGGGACTAGTTTATTAAGCTAAGTTTGGAGCTACAGCGCAGAGACAGGCCCTTCAATTAGAGAACGTACAAAAAAGGGGACAAAAGAACAGGCCCTTCAGCCCATTGAGTCCACACTGAACACCAATCCCTGCACACTTGCACTATCCTACACATACTAGGGGTGATCTACATTTATACCAAGCTGATTAACCTACAAACCTGTACGTCTTTCGGGTGTGGGAGGAAACCGAAGCACCAGGAGAAACCCCACATGGTCACGGGGAGAACGTCCAAACTCAATACAGACAGTCCCTTAGTCAGGATCGAACTCGTTTCTCTGGCGCTGTAAGGCAGCAACTCTACCGCTGCGCCACCGTGCTGCCTAGCATGTAACAGGGCATCTTGGTTGGCATAGATGGGTTGGGCTGAATGGCCTGTTTCAATGTAGTATGACTCTATTCTGTGTTAATAAATTGACTTAAGTTAATGATGTATGGGCTTGTGGGCCACTAACGTTGATGGGAGTTTAATTACAAAGAAGTGGATCAGACCAGGTGGATTTTCAGCAGTTCTGTATTCCTCGCAGAACATGTTATGGCCAGCCGCTCGTTCTTTATTTTAAGCATTATCTAAGGAACAGGATTGAAAGACTGGATAGATTACTCTCCTCACTACCACATGCCTCATAGCGTTTCAACGCTAGCAGTAACTCTTGGATGTAATGGTTTCTTGATCCTCTCACTGCTGAGTCTGCCAAAGAATCTATTATAATATTGCTTTGTCACTCTGTAACTGTCTGAGACTGACTTTGAACTTCATGGACGTTTCCCTTGAGCTGCTCCACGCACAGATGTACTGTTGCAGAGTGTCGGGATAATTTTACCAATTGTGCACTGAACCTTTCCTTTGTGCTTCCCTCTCCTCGGGCACTTTCACTGAATAGCTAGCTGGCTTTAGTCTACTCCATTCATTCTCGTGTTCGCTTATCGAGCTTCCTTTTGATTTGGGATGCATAACCAAATGATAGTGCTCCCTCTCTTCTCCTTCACTCTATAATTTGCCCCATCCAGATTCAAGGCCAGTTTGCTCCCAATATTGACTTTTACACTCTACCTCAAAACACATGGCAATAATAAACCAAACCAAACATTAAGAATTCTGTACTTCTAAATATGTTAATTGTGTCATCTTACTGTTTTGCCATAGTTATGTAATTATTAAAGTATCACTGTAATATTTCCATCTTTGTTTTTATCTTGTGCCATTTCAAAATGCATTTTTATTTTAGTATTTTGAGTCCTTTTCTCTCTCTTTCCTGTGTATCACATCACCATCTTTATTGAGCGGGTGCAGCAGCATCTATGGAGCGAAGGAAATAGGCAACGTTTCGGCCCGAAACGTTGCCTATTTCCTTCGCTCCATAGATGCTGCTGCACCCGCTGAGTTTCTCCAGCTTTTTTGAGTACCTTCGATTCTCCAGCATCTGCAGTTCCTTCTTAAACACCATCTTTATTGATATTGGTTTTGGATCACTGCTGTCACATGTACCAAGATACAGTGAAAAGCAATGGTTTGCATGCTTTTCGGTTAAATCATTCTATACACGAGAGTAATAGGTAGTGCAAGGAGGAATGGAGAAAAGTTCTACACCCACAATGAGGCAGGTTGGAAGATTGGGACTACACTCTAACTTATGGGAGAACATTCAGAAGGTTGATGACAGAAGGGAAGAAACTTCCTGAAGATGCAAGGAACTGCAGATGCTAGTTTACAAACCAAGACAAAGTGGTGGAGTAGCTCAACAGGTTCGGCAGCGTGTCTGGAGGACATGGATAGGTGACGTTTCGGGACAGGACCCTTCTGCAGACCCACTGCGGTGGTGGGGGAGGAGAAAGCTGGAAGAGAGGTGGGTGTGGGACAAAACCTGGCAAGTGATAGGATAGAATGGACACAAAATGCTGGAGTAACTCAGTGGGGCAGGCAGCATCCCTGGATTGAAGGAATGGGTGACCTTTTGGGTCTGAAGAAGGGTTTTGATCAGAAAAATCACCCATTCCTTTTATCCAGAGATGCTGCATGCCCTGCTGAGTTACTCCAGCATTTTGTGTCTATATCTTCGGTTTAAACCAGTATCTGCAGTTCAAGTTAAAGTGAGTTTATTGTCATGTGTCCCTGTATAGGACAATGAAATTCTTGCTTTGCTTAAGCACACAGAAAATAGTAGGCATTTACTACAAAACAGATACATGTGTCCATATACCATGATATAAATATATACACACGTGAATAAATAAACTGGTAAAGTGCAAATAACAAAGTGGTTATTAATAATCAGAGTTTTGTCCGAGCCAGGTTTAATAGCCTGATGGCTGTGGGGAAGTAGCTATTCCTGAACCTGGTTGTTGCAGTCTTCAGGCTCCTGTACCTTCTACCTGAAGGTAGCAGGGAGATGAGTGTGTGGCCAGGATGGTGTGGGTCTTTGATGATACTGCCAGCCTTTTCGAGGCAGCGACTGCGATAAATCCCCTGGATGGAAGGAAGGTCAGAGCTGATGATGGACTGGGCAGTGTTTACTACTTTTTGTAGTCATTTCCTCTCCAGGGCGCTCAAATTGCCGAACCAAGCCACGATGCAACCGGTCAGCATGCTCTCTACTGTGCACCTGTAGAAGTTAGAGAGAGTCTTCCTTGACAATCCGACTCTCCGTAATCTTCTCAGGAAGTAGAGGCACTGATGAGCTTTTTGATAATTACGTTAGTGTTCTCGGACCAGGAAAGATCTTCCTACAACAACTGATAGGTGAATATAGGTCAGGGAGAATTTTGACTGGCAGATGGTTTGACAATGAACAGAGATGAAATAAAACAAAAAGTGAGATAAGGAGACAAGGATAGAAGTGGGAAGGTAGAGGAAGGAATATTCTTTATATTCCTTATATTCCTTATTCGCGTTTGCTCGCTGAATTTCATCAAAAGTAAGTCAATAATGCCTTACTTTTGATGAAATTCAGCGAGCAAACGCGATAATTCCCGATATTTTGGACCTTTAAATCTCCACGGCAAATGTCCGCTGTTCACTTCCGCTGGATTGGCACCTTCAGTTCCCTCTTTAATTTACCTTAGTTTCTATCTTTTTTTACTGTAAATCTAGGTTGCTGTGCCTCACGGTCACCCCGACTGGCACAATAAATTGCAGATCAAAACCTGGCCGTTTTCTATGTTTTTAACGGGTGGGAAAGTGCGTGTTTTCCCATCCACTAACATGTACCGGATGTCTAGCATGTCCTCCACTTGAGATTTTCGGTTTCGTGAAATCACCCTATAAGTGGAGGAGGAAGGAGAAATAAGTTGCCATCCAGGTAGGGCATGATGAAGTGAAAGGGGGGACAATGAGGAAGGGGTGTTCCTGCAGTTCTGTTGTAGTTAATGGTTGCACTTGGCAGTTTAGTGCCTGTAGGCCAGTAAAGCCATGGGAGCCACGGTGACGAAAAGGTCAATACTATATATAATGCCAGAAAACTGCTCGACTGATGTCAGATCCTACTGGTTTAGTAGTTTAGTTTAAAGACAGTATAGAAACAGGCCCACTGAGTCCACACCGACAAGCGACCCCTGCACATTAACCCTAATCTGCACACATTGGGGACAATTTTACACTTATGCCAAGTCAATGAACCTACAAACCTGTACGTCTTTGGAGTGTGGGAGGAAACCGAGGATCTCGGAGAAAACCCACGCAGTCACGGGGAGAACGTACAAGCTCCGTACAGACAGCGCCAGTAGTCGAGATCAAGCCAGCGGTCTCCAGCGCTGTAAGGCAGCAACTCTACCGCTGTGCCACAGTACCATTCATTAACACTCTTAAGGGTGTGGAACTAAATGCCCTTTATAGGTAGTTTTAGGTACCTACGTGTAATTTAAGTTGGATACTGCATAGTTGATTTTTAATGTCCTCATGATGACCAAGCAGGTTTTTGCTTTGCTGGTGTTGTGCTCATCCCAAGAACAAAGTTCAAATGCCAGATGCACACTAAAGAATGTCAACCTCAATGACTTTAACCAACTTCAGAAAGCATCAAACATTTATGGAAGCGTTACAACAGAGATGTTATCAATGAGTCTATGAATGAGGTTTTATCAACGAGCTTATGAAGGATGATTTCTTCAGGCAGTGCTGCCAAGGTGGGGGAAGACCATGGAATGGAGAGATTGTCTTCTGCTGAGCATGTTATACACCGATGGATGTTTTTGCCTTTCCACTCTCCATACTCCCAGTAACCTTTGACTCTTTGAAATTATGTTACTCACAGCTGTGGGAGCTGCCATCGACTATAACCAAGGCAGAAATGATCAGAATTGCAGCCTTCAACTAGTCTAAGGGATTAAAGTAATTAATTCTAACTTGCAGCAAGAAAGTAAAGCTGAAGCCAAGCCAGGTCAGATCAGCCATGATCTTCATGGCAGACACATTTGAAGGGCCTATTCCCACTCTTATTTCTGATGTTCTTACAAAATAAAATTATGCCACAGATTCCTTGTTTGGACCTGAAGTAAGCTTTATTGAAAGGAAAATAAAAATCAAGTTTCTGAGATGTATTAAATGATTTAATGTGTGGTATTCTACACCAGGCTGCTTTAAATGGATGCATTCATTCAATGCAGAACCTTTGGAAAGTATCCATACTAACTACTTGCCTGGATGAGGGGCTGCTGACCAGTCTAATATGCATGGATAACACATTAAGTACTTTTGCAACTAATTTTGTTCCTGCCAAGCATTTTAGTAATACATTTACATGAGGGAGTGGAAAGAAAAAGATGAATTGTGAAAGCTTTCCTCATTTAATTCATTAATCAATGCTCAAGTTTCATTTTCTCAAAATAGTGGAGAATTCACCTAACCCTTCCTAAGAGTATTAAGTTCACGTTACTAATAAGTACTGACAATTAACACTTTTTTCCCTTCTGTTTTGTCTTTCCTCCCCGCACTGCCATTAGGAAGCCCATGCGAAAAGAAGAGAATGGGACAAGTCGAGCTGAATATGCAATGACTGCCCAAAACAGCAAAATGGCGGACAGAAATAGCGTACTCATTTAAACTTTAAAAAGGCAGCATCACCACCAAGTTGTTTGGAGATAGGAGTTTAGTGTGAAATGCACACTTACATGTGTGCTTAGTTTGGGGGAAAGAAAAGTCTTCTGAGGATAAGGACCTAATTTCAAAGAAAAGTGAACACACATATTCCGAGCAGAGAAGCAGCCTGCCCTTCAGTCCAGTTGACTAATAAGGTGGAGGACAAAGCTGCCAGATCAAATATGAAACAAGACCTCACAAAAGGCATAACTGTTGCTTGTAGCGTCCATGAAAAGCGATAAATCAAGACGTCTTTGTACCCAGGTGAATCTCAACTTGTTCTTGCAAACATTCAATAAATTCCAAATGTTATTACAATTAATTTGGCACCAGAAGCGCTGATGTTGGAGTCTTTACCTGCACGAATAAAACAGGTCACAATGAAAGAGGAGAAGATCACTTCCATAAAACCAACGGACCAACAAAGAACATGGCCGTCCATCATGCCAGGCACAACTGCAGGCTGATTGACTATGCAATCCCTTTCTTGAAGACATCTCATCGAAATGTACCGACCGATCCATTCAGAAAACATAGCCAGTCAGGTTTTGTGTACGACCTTTCAAACAGGTGCTTTTTATTCTTTGTTGGCATATCATAATTTAATCGATAAAGCCTTTTCTACACTGGCCAGTGTGATGTTCTTCTAAATCACAATAAAGTGTTTGATCAAAATTCACAAATTTGGTACAACACCAAGTTATTTTTGCCTCAAGACCAGGTCATGTGATTTTTATTTCATCAGGGTCAAATGTTTAATTTCTATGATAAATATGAAATAGAAGTGGAAGTAAACCGTATTGCCTTGTAGATTTCCTCCCACTTTTTTCCCCCTCCTGACCTCCCTCTTCCTCCATTCAAACATTATTGGCTATTCCTCCCTCCCAGGTCTACTTTCCAGCCTGATCAATGTCCAAAGTGCTGAAAGTCTGAGCCTTGAATATACATGACCACCAAGCATGGGAGGTGCATGTTGGCACAAGAATCCCAAAGATTCACTAAATCCTTAAAGATATCTCATCTCAGTCCGAATTTGGCGACTGCTTGCCCTGAAATTGTTCCCGCCAGTTCTAAACTCTCCAGCCAAATGAAGCCACCTCAACATATCTACCCTGCCAATTTCATCATGTTTTTCAATGAAATTCCCATTGTTCTGCTTAAACCTCAATGAGAATACGTTAATCTATGTCAAACTCTTCTCATAGGACAATCCATATCCCAGAAATGAACCTTAACATTTCTTCTGCACTGCTGACAAGGCAACCATATCCCCTTGCAAATTGGACAAAGTCCACTCTGTCCTTTTATGCAGGTCGATAAACTTACTTAGGAAGCAGCAATGATCCTGCTGGCTCCCCAGTAGTAATGGTTTGCCGATCTAAAAATGTAATTTGGACTTTTTTATGAACCTTTATTTTTATGCATCAACCTTTCATGCATTATCTTTTCAAATTGCGTTTTAAACAATAGTACTCCATTCCTTCTTACTAATCTGGGCTTTGAAAATGACCTCTGCCTAATTACAGTTAGCTAGCTGCCCCTCCAACTTTGTCAGACCAATTGATCACCAGTTCCCTATTATCTCTCTCACTTTTTTAATTAATAACTTTTGCCTTTCTTTCAAACGAATAGCATATTACAGAGCCTTATTATTAATATTGGAAGGTCATCTTTAATGAATCTGCTGTATGCAGATGCTAGGAAGCGGGCCATTAGATCCAAAGAATTTTAACTGCCATTAGCCCCCTAATATCTCAATTTGCCTTAGGTTTTCACTCTCATTGAAACCTTCTTTGCCCTATATTGCTGGTTAACTTGTGGAAACAAGGACCTGCAGGTGCTGGTTTACCAAAGAAAGACACAAAACACTCAGCGGGGTCAGTCAGCATCCCCGGAGAATATGGACAGTGAAGTTTTGGGTCAGGACTGGTCTGAAGCTCAGGGTCACAACCTGAAATATCACCCGAGTAACTCCAGTGTTTTGTGTCTTTCCTAGCTGGTAAACTTACTGTTTTCTGCAGTAAAAACACAAATATATTAGCTTAAAGCCTCAAATATTTCCTTTTTGCATGTCATTATTATTATGTCAATTAATATCATTGTAAGATTATTCCACCACACTGCCCCTGCATCCTCATCTGTCATAGTTGACCTCTGATTGTGGAACAGAGTACCATGATCTTTTGTTTTGTTTAACATCACAAAACCAGGATGAACCACTTTGTGTCACAGAAAGTACAATCATACGGTGCTTATCATTACTCATAAAGTGCTCCTTTACTCCATGGTCTTGACCTTCCATTTTATTGTTACAACCACGCTATGTGAATCCTCCCCTACTTTTTATTTAATAAAATGCATAGATGGTCATCCACAACTCACATTATCAAACATCCCCATCCCAGCCTCGTGTATCTGGAGTTTGTCCCAACAGAATTGCTCTCTCCCCAGAATATATTCCTGAGCCCTGGCAATTGAAAACCCTGCAGCATTCTGCATTCTTCAAGCCACAGATTTAACATTCTCATCTGTTCCACTCTGTGTGTGTGTGTGTGTGTGTGTGTGTGTTTGTGAGTGTGTGTGTGTGTGTGTGTGTGTGTGTGTGTGTGTGTGTGTGTGTGTTTGTTTGTTGTGTGTGTGTGTGTGTGTGTGTGTGTGGTGTTGTGTGTGTGGGTGTGTGTGTGTGTGTGTGTGGTTTAGATGTTAATTCAGAGATTAAACCTGTGAGATTGTAATTTTTTACTTTCTATCCTGATCGTTTAAATTATTTTTGGCAGAACCTTAGGCTATGTTCTTCCAATGTGCTGTACTTCATTGTCAAACTTTGAAAATAATCTTGCTACATTAAACATTATTGGCAGAACAAGTTAAATACGATTATTCAGAATGACAGATTTTATCTCGCCTTATTATTTAAGTGATTTTTCCTTTTGTAGATTTTTTTTAATATAATTTTCAACAAAGTTAACTTTCTGCTTTTTTAATCCAATTGTATTGAATGCAAATTAAGTCTTTGGGATTCAAAATTCTTTCACTAAACGATGACTGAAGTTTGAAAGGTGATTTTCAATGTACACATTTCTACAATTGGCTTTCAAAAACAAATGCAGTCCAGTGTAAAAAAGGCTTTAGCTTATTCAGCTAAAATACATCTAACTGTAGCATTTTGTAAAACCAAAACTATAATCCAAAGCTTTCCATTTAATTAAGAAACAATGATCAATTTCTGTGGTATCTGTTTAATAATATACACTACTGGTTTAACTTATCCAAATCTTAACTTGTACTTCCCGTAACTACTTTCATTCATGTTCACGAATGATATGGGATAACATTGTGGCTTATTACATATTCCACATACAAGAGCAAGAATGTACATAGAAGGAATGTAAGAATAATCAGCATGGCATTTGTTCAGGACTAACTCCATGACTGCATTCTTCTAAACAGTTTTCTAAGTATTTAGAAGCATGTAAGAGTAACGGGACATTGTGAAAATATATCATTAGTACATATCTGTTGTAACTTCTGCAATGGTGAAAAAAAAACTTGGTGACGATGATCAGACTAATATTGCTTGCATCAACATGTTACTAGTGGCTACTAGTGTAGTCAGATGCATTGTGGCCCTATTACATTCACAGCAAGGTTTATAAATGTTACGAAAATTCCTTCCAACCCTTATCCTTTCAGTGTTCTTTTGCCACCGAACCACTTCTCAATGTTTCCCAGAGATATTGACGAGGGGGACAATTCTGTCACAGAAAGTACAATAAACTTGAGGCTTAGTTTCCTACATTTGCAGTGATTCAGCACTGGTCAATTTGTAGGCCATTGGATAAATGCAGAAGGGATACTAGAAGCAAGAAACCTGACTCAGCTGGTGACGCTGCAACACAGGACTATGTGCGTTCAGAACAACACGCATATCATTGCAATATATGGGGGCTAAGCAATCTCACAACCAGCAGATCAGACCAATGCCCAGCTACTCTAGTTGTGAAGGAGATGCAGGCTGCAAGAACATGTCCATACTCACTGGTGACAAGTCCAAGCAGGCGAGAGTTTAGTTTAGAAATACAGAGCAGAAACAGGTCCTTTGGCCCACCGAGTCCACTCCGACAGCGATCCCCGCACTTTCACACTATCTCCCGCCCTAGGGATAATTTACATTTATACCAAGCCAATTAACCTACAAACCTGTCTGTCTTTGGAGTGTGGGAGGAAATCGAAGATCTTGGAGAAAACCCACGCGGTCACAGGGAGAACATACAAACTCCGTACAGACAGCACCCGTAGTCAGGATCGAACCTGGGTCTTTGACACTGTATGGCAGCAACTCTACCGCTGTGCCATCATGCTGCCCTAAGTTCTAAATACATTTTAATTCGTGACCATGTTCTGTGAGAAATGTTGATGATCTACCTTGGCTTCCTCCTAAGATTTCCACCTTCACAAAATCCTGTCCTCCGGGACTTTGACTTAAACCGTGAGATATCAGAAAATGGGAGCAAGCACTGGATACAGGAAAGGCTGTGTATCCAGACAAAATTTCCACCATAATGTGGTAGAGGAAGACCTATGTTCTTTTCCCAGCCACCTATCTAGCCAGATCTTCCAAAGCAGTCACTGATATCTACCCAATTAGGTGGAAAAAATTGGTGAGGTATCTCCTGTTCAACATAAAAACAGACCTGTCAAATTCAGCCAATTGCCATCCATTCCGCTAACTCACAAACATCAGCAAGCTAATAGAAGAAATATTCCACTGTGGTATCAGACAGTATTTATTCTCCAATAACATGGCCTGCAGATGCTCAGTTTGGTATGACCAAGACCACTTACTTCCATGCCCCATCACATTGGTCCAAACGTGAACTAGAGCTGAATTGAAGAAGATGCAGTGAGAGTGACTACACTTGATATCAGGCACCATTTGACCAACTGTGGCCCCAAGGATCCCGTATAACATTGGGGTCACTGGTTATCAAGGGGGAACACAATCCAATGCTGGTGATGCTTACTGGTCAACAATTGAAAATGATTGTGGTTATGGGAGGTCAGTCATCCTAGAACCTAATGGAATGTTGGCCTTCATAACAAGAGGATTTCAGTATAGGAGTAAAGAGGTTCTTCTGCAGTTGTATAGGGTTCTCTGGTAAGACCACATCTGGAGTATTGTGTGCAGTTTTGGTCTCCGAATTTGAGGAAGGACACCCTTGTGATTGAGGCAGTGCAGCGTAGGTTCACGAGATTGATCCCTGGGATGGCGGGACTGTCATATGAGGAAAGATTGAAAAGGCGAGGCATGTATTCACTGGAGTTTAGAAGGATGAGGGGAGATCTTATAGAAACATAACATTATAAAAGGACTGGACAAGCTAGATGCAGGAAATTCTTTCCCAATATTGGGCGAGTCCAGAACCAGGGGCCACAGTCTTAGAATAAAGGGGAGGCCATTTAAGACCTGATCACAATGAATGGCGGTGCTGGCTCGAATGGCCTCCTCCTGCACCTATTTTCTATGTTTCTATATTTCTAACCCTGACATCATTGCACTGGTTCCCAAGAATAGTCTCCTCAGCCCAACCATCTGCAGGTGTTTTATCAAAAACCTTCCTTCCTTTATATTTATAAGGTCAAAAGTGCAGATATTTGCTGATGATTTAACAATGTATCATTCCATTTGCAACTACACAGCAATCGAAACAGCCCATAACCATATGCAACAATGTTCAAGTATAGGCAGATAAGTATAGGGTGATTTCACAAAAGGTCAAATGAGTGTAGATCCCCCCTCACGTGACCGAAAATTTTAACTGGAGGACATATGTCAGTTCGGTACATGTTAGTGAATGGGGAAACACGCACTTTCACACCCGTTAAAAACATTGAAAACGGCCGATTTTTGAGCTGAAATTTTCTGTGCTAGTCGGGGTGACCGTGAAGCACAGCGACCTAAATTTTCAGGCAAAAAAAAGATAGAAAGTAAGGTAATTACAAGAGGGAACTGAAGGTGGAAAAACAGCGGAAGTGCTTAGCAGACATTTGCCGTGGAGATTTAAAGGTCCAAAATATCGGGAATTATCGCGTTTGCTCGCTGAATTTCATCAAAAGTAAGGCATTATTAACTTATTTTTGAAAGTGCGTGTTTCCCCATTCATTAACATGTACCGAAGTGACATATGTCCTCCAGTTAAATTTTTCGGTCACGTGAGGGGGGATCTACGCTCATTTGACCTTTGGTGAAATCACCCTATAGGCAGGTAAAATTTGCATCACAAAATTCCCGAGGAATTACCACGTCTTACAAGAGAGAGTCTGGCCTCCTACCCTCAATATTCACTGGCTTTACCATGTCCAGCTGTGGCAGCAGACTGGAGATCATCACCAGCCAGAAATTCAACTGGATCATAGATACTGTGGCAGGTCAGGAATTCCAAAGCTTTTCTACTGTATGCAAGGTGCAAATAAGGAGCAAGAATTGAATACTCTCTACTTAGTTCCACCAACACTCAAAATAAGTAGTCTACATCTAGGCAAGGCAACTTGCTTGACAAGTATCTGATCTCCGACCCTTAAAATCGATACTCGATCTTCTACCCTAAACATTTATTCCCTCCACCATGGTGAAACATGACTAGACTGTGTACTGCCTTTAAAATATATTTAGTTTATTTAGGCTACTCTGACAGCAGAAATCTCAAAGGCAGCAGATGAACAATGAAACCACCATGAACTAACTCCTGCCGAATCTCACAATCTGTCACCTTTCCTCCCCAATCAGTGGATCTAAATTCCCTCCAACAGCACCATGAGGGTACCTTCACACAAAAAAAAACTTTTGGCAGTTCAAAGAGGTGGCTTAACACCATCTACTCAAGTAAAATTAGTGCTGAGCAACAAACGCAATACCCAACATTTAGTCTTGATTCAGTTCATTTCACTGATAAGTCCACAATCCCTCTACCCAACCCACTAAGGATAAACAAACACATGCACCATTTACACATGTTCCAGAGTCCCAGTCATACCCAATGTGTTACTACCAGCTCTGACATTCAGTAGTTCTTGCTTTATTTTTTTATGTAAACATGCAGCTCATGTACTATTAAATTCTGGCTGGTTGTGATATTCAGACAACTCGAAACTAGATAACCAACTTCCTGAAATAACATTTGAGCATTTCCTCTCAAGAAATTGAAATATACTTTAACATTATTTACAATATTACAGGAGCTTCCAAGACAAGGTGTCCTGACCCAAAGTAAGTAAGTAAGTAAGTTTATTGGCCAAGTATTCACATACAAGGAATTTGCCTTGGTGCTCCGCCCACAATTAACATCGTGACATACAGTGACAGTTACGAATGACTCAGAAAACACTTAAACATTAATAAAAATAAAACATTAAATATAAAACACCATTGATCAAGCATGTGAACCAACAAAATACCAGATCAAAGGGAGGCTACAGATTTTTGGCTGTTGAGTAGAGCAACTACTCGTGGATAAAAACTGGTTTTATGTCTGGCTGTGGCAGCTTTGACAGTCCGGAGTCGCCTTCCAGAGGGAAGTGATTCAAAGAGTTTGTGGCCAGGGTGAGAGGGGTCGGAGATGATCTTGCCCGCTCGCTTCCTGGCCCGTGCAGTGTACAGTTCATCAATGGAGGGAAGGTTGCAGCCAATAATCTTCTCAGCTGATCGGATGATCCGCTGCAGCCTCCAGGTGTCGTGCTTGGTGGCTGAGCCAAACCAGACCATGATGGAGAAGGTGAGGACAGACTCTACGATGGCCGTGTAGAATTGGACCATCATTGCCTGTGGCAGATTGTGCTTCCTCAGCTGCTGTAGAAAGTACATCCTCTGTTGTGCCTTTTTGACTGTGGAGTCGATGGTAGCCCCCCACTTAAGGTCCTTGGAGATGATGGTTTCCAGGAACTTAAAAGTCTCCACAGAAGTGACTACAATCAATTCCACTGTCTTAAGAACATTGAGCTCTAGGTTGTTGCTACGGCACCAGGACGCCAGCTGTGACACTTCCTATCTGTAGGCAGATTCCTCCCCATCCTGGATCAGTTCAATCAGGGTTGTGTCGTCCGCAAACTTGAGAAGCTTGACAGAGGTGTCTGCGGAAGTACAGTCGTTTGTGTAGAGGGAGTAAAGGAGAGGAGAGAGTACGCAGCCTTGCGGTGCTCCAATGCTGACCATTGTCCAAAACGTTACCCATCCTTTTTCTCCAGAGATGATACCTGATCTGCTGAGTAAGAGTCTCGGGGGTTAAGGGGAGAAGGCAGGAGAATGAAGTTAGGAGGGAGAGATAGATCAGCCATGATTGAATGGAGGTGTAGACTTAATGGGCCGAATGGCCTAATTCTGCTCCTATCACTTATGACCTGATTTACATTTTGTCTATGAGGAGTCATAATATTGGTTGCAACTAATACTAGTCTCAATCCCCATCGAATGAGAAAATGATGCAAGATTAGAAACATTGCATGGCAACGGAAGATTGCTCCCGATGTTGGGGAAGTCCAGGACAAGGGGTCACAGCTTAAGGATAAGGGGGAAATCCTTTAAAACCGAGATGAGAAGAACTTTTTTCACACAGAGAGTAGTGAATCTCTGGAACTCTCTGCCATAGAGGGTAGTCGAGGTCAGTTCATTGGCTATATTTAAGAGGGAGTTAGATGTGGCCCTTGTGGCTAAAGGGGATCAGAGGGTATGGAGAGAAGGCAGGTACGGGATACTGAGTTGGATGATCAGTTATGATCATTTTGAATGCCGGTGCAGGCTCGAAGGGCCGAATGGCCTACTCCTAACCTAATTTCTATGTTTCTATGTTTCTAACAGCATACTGGACCTGGAGTGGAGTCATTTTCTATATTACAGTGGTCTGGTGATACCAAATTGCATATGATATTTAGAAAACAATAGCAGTGCGCAGTTGTTTAGCGTGATAGATTGCTGTCGATTCTTTTATATACTTATCTTGAGAGGACACCAGGGAAAGAATGATGGTGCAATAGCATTGCAGTATAGGTACTACAGTAGACGTCACTCAGAGTCGCTGCACTCTAGCTTCTCACTGATTCTGCAAGAAATGTATTTCCAATATTAGATTTGATGCCAGCAAGTGATTAGGTGGCTACATTTAATAGAGCGTCTAATTCACAGCTCTAGTAATCCAGGTTCGATCCTGACCTCAGGTGCCGACAGTGTGGAGTTTACACATTCTCCCTATGACCAGAAGTATTTCCTCTGGGTGCTGCAGTTTCCTTCGTATACAAAAGATGTGCATGTTCTTGAGCAAGGTGTTAACAGCCTTGGCTTTGCCGTTGCCTCCCAGAGTCCAGACACATTCCATTAAATGCTTGAAAATAACATACTTCCCAAATTTCTGCATTCACTTGAAAATTCCACAGGTGAGCAAGTCAAATAACCATGCAAACAGTGAACAACCATTAGAGAGATTTCAGAATGCTATTGTCAAATAGAATTTACTGCAAACATCTTCAAACCATTTTTAAATTAAAGATCTCTCCCTGATCTGTAGCTCTAAGAGGTGCATGGAAAAGTGACCCTCTTCCTTAATTAAATACTTCCAGTGTGGAGGCACGTCTTTCACCAGCAGTAGGTTTTATGAATGTAGCTGGAATAAATCTTTAGTGTGTGCACCTACTTTGTTGTTCCTATTCCAAATAGGGTGGCATGGTGGCACAGCAGTAGAGTTGCTGCCTTACAGTGCTTGCAGCTCCAGAGACCTGGGTTTGATCCCGACTACTGGTGCTGTCTGTACGTTCTCCCCGTGACTTCCGAGATCTTTGGTTTCCTCCCACATTCCAAAGACGTACAGGTTTGTAGATTGATTGGCTTGGTATAAGTGTAAATTGTCACTAGTGTGTGTAGAATAGTGTTAATGTGCGGGGATCGCTGGTCGGTGCGGACTTGGTGGGCTGAAGGGCCTGTTGCCGTGCTGTATGTCTAAACTAAACTTAAACCTAGCTATCTAGAGTTGGAGGCACAGTTGAATTGGCAAGAGTTGTCGGCTGTCAGCAGCATCGGGATTTGGGACAGGAGTCCAAAAAGTCCTGAACTAATGCCAGTATTTTCACATCAAAGTTTAGGATTTATCAGGGAAATCCAGACCAAAGGTTCGGAGAAGCAATGTTAACTAATAACAGTTATAAGAGAAACAAATGATCACATTAACCAAACCTTATTCACACAATACAGGCAGTTTCATTAAAAAAAATATTATTTATGATTGAATTCTTATTTGTATCATCACTCGTCCCCAAAATGGATTTTGAACGCTCCCTTTAAAATGATAAAAGCCTAATACTAAATGATTGCGTTGAAAAGTTTCACCTCACCTTTTGGAAGAACAGCTTAATGCAAATTGCCGGATCATCTTTGAATTTACATCCACTCCCAGCACCTTAACACCTGGATCATTGTGGGTCTATCAGCGTCCGCACCTGCACTTGAAAGCATTGTCTTCACCATGAACTTCTTTGAAAGAACGACTCCGCCAACAACATAGACGGGAATCCGAAGAAGGAAACTCCCCGTCAACTCACATAATGAGATTACTACAGCTGCAAGGCTTTTTGAAGTCAAATCCCACATCAGAGAAGGTAGATTAAAGCAGGATTGTCAACGAATGGCTGTGATGCCCCAAAGTGATGATCTGCATAAGAATAATTCACCCACAAAGGAAGGACGAGAGGCATATAAACGCAGCATAATGGATCAAGATGAACTGCAGCAGAGATTTCTCTGCAATGCCATTACAAATAGTATTGTGTTCATTTGCCAGGCCCTAAAACAGGCAGCTCAAGTACTTATGAGATATTAGATCCAGCTGCTATATTTTTTTAAGCAATAAGTATCCAATATTAAGTGCTGCACATATAATCACTCGCGTTGGTAGAATTTGCAACAGTAAATTTATCCAGCAATGTATTAGCTGTGACATAAACACTTCAAAGTATACCCACGATCTGTGCATTTGCAATTGTAATCAAAATGTATTGCAGACACAGCTGATATTGAGAACTAGTGCATGAATGTAAATATTTAAGGAGAAAATATGCCTTTCATACATTTACAATGTGTGCAAAAGAAATATCTTTTTAAAAATGAACTTTGGGGAAAAAGCTAAATTTTAAAGATTAAATTTATTGGTGTAATCTTTTCAGTCCAAGCCTTTGTTACACATCTTAGCAAATATCAGTTACTGGATAATGCTTTTTCAGTGCTGACCCAATGTGTTAAAAATGTATTGTTATTTCTGTTTATAATGTACCCACTGATTTGAATATTCTGTTTATAATGTACCCAATGATTTTATTTTTATTTTTAATAAAATTAAATATGGTAAAAATAATATTTTCAAAACATTTGCAATATCATGTGACACAAACACCTTGATTCAATTTGACCAAAAACCGAATATCTCATCAAACCACCAGAATGGGTGGATATACACGAAAGATAAGAATACTATGATATCATTTCCAAACCAAAGGCAACACAGCTTTAGCATTTCCAAACTATATTTTCAATCCACATTAAGGGCACTGACAGGTCAGTAAAACCACTCAGTTTAGTAGACATGTGTTCAGTGTTATTCACAGCTCAGACAGAGAGGTGACCCTCTCGCTACCCAATCTTGCAGAGACTGACTGAGGCACTCAACAATTCCGGATTTTATAGTCCTTCCGGAAGGGGCATGGCCGTCAGGAGAGAGAATCTCAACATTTTTTAAACACTAATAACTCTTTTATTTTCATCGATGGGAAAAATCCTCTTGTCCTGTGCAGCGGAGGTAGACTCTGAGTAAGATGGCCAAAATCACAGTCGTAAGTGGAAGCGTTTTTCCTAAAATGAATATACAGAACAACAGGAAGTGGTCAAGATCAGACTTTTAGTAATATAGATAAGGTATTTTTCATCCACGCACCAGATAACTACAGATTGTTTACAGATTGTAAATCCTGAGTGAGGGGAGGGAGGAGTGGAGAGGCTGGGCTGGAGGAGCGAGGGGGTGGAGAGGGGGAAGGAGAGAGGGGTAGGAGAGGGAGGGGGGAGAGGGGGAGATGGGGGAGGAGGGGGGAGAGGAGAGGGGGCGGAGAGGGAGGAGGAGAGGGGGCTTCTTCTCTATCCCCCCCTCTCTGCCCCCTCCCTCTCTACCCTCCTTCTCTACCCTCTCCTCCTCTTTCTCCTCCCTCTCTGCCCCCTCGCCTCCTCTTCCCCCTCCCTCTCTGTTCCCCTCCCTCTCTGCGACCCCCCCCCCCCCCCACTCCCTCTCTAGGGAGTGGTGAATATTAGGACCTATGGGTAAGTGGTGAAGTATTACGTTCGGGAACTAGCCCTCCGGCTGTGACACCGTGCCCCCCCCCCCCGCCCTTCAATCACAACACCCCCCTCCCTCTCCCTCTATACCCCCCCTACCCTCCCTCTCCACCCCCCTCTCTAGCCGTGCCTGCACAGTTGGGGGTTATGCATGAGTGGGTTGGGCGGGGGATGGGGTAAACGGAGCAAACTAATAATATTAATATTGTGGGGCGTAGGTCCCGAAATGAAAGCGAGGAGCCAGGTGTTTCGGGAGGTACCTTTTATTATCTCCTTCCAGGTAGCAGGGAAGTCCACGAGAGAAAGGGGCACCCAAACCCTGGCCTTTAATCCCTCTGGTTCAGGGCCGCTTCTGGACTGAACCATTCCCATGCTGGTGGGTTTGATAGTTGGGATGGCCCGACCCTTGGGAGCCGCCACTATATAATGTCAAGGGGGGGGTTAGTGTGGGTGTGATGCCAAAGGCTGCCCCTCACCCCCACCCCCGCAACCACCCAACAGATCCCCCTTGATATGGTATATAATTAAATTTTGAAAAAAAGAAAAAATATATATTTTAAATTAGCAATAAATAACCAACATTTGAAATAATGAAATGGCAGTGTTGTAAAGTTAATTTTTAATTCCAGCGTTGCTCCTTTGACAGATTTGACGATTTAGCACATTATTAAGTATTTTCTCACTGAAATTGACGTATTTATGCACATTAGACAAACACCCTTGTTTTGTCGTTCAAGAGATTAAGGCTGACCGATGGGCTAACTCTGTTTTCTGCCAAGTGCAACATTTACCACATTAACCACCCAACCTCGTGCTGCTCCCTGTATTTTTACGACAGGTTTTCCAGCATCAAATCGTCCCAGTAGAGCCTTGAGAGGAAAAGGGCATTTTTGACAACGACGTGATTAACAGCTCGGTTGGTGAATGTTATTGTCCAAGTTACCCCTTAATAAGGTCATCCTTAACAAATACGTTTGATTAGAGTGCAAAGTCTGCAATATATTTTCTTTAAATGGACTAATGAAGTTGAATGCCCTTCACGTCTCCCCAGGGTTTTCCTCGTTATTGATCGGTGCTTTAGCATGACCAACAAAATAAGCATAAGACCTCCGAAGCTTTCAATGAAACATCGGAGCCATTGACAGAGAAGAGATTATAATGTCTTCTGACAAGGGATTTAAGCAGGAATTTGAGTTGTTTCATGGGGACAACTTTGTTCTCATGGAAGATGATATTGGAATAGGGTTATTTGTTAGTTTATACTTGACTGAACCATCCTTATGAGAATAATGCCATTTAGATGGCACTTTGCTAGATGATGAGTTTCAGCACATAGAATTTTGTTGAAAGGAAAGATGCAATAAGGGCTTGTGTCAGGGCCAGAAGGCAAAGAAATTCATATGCCATTAATCAATGTTCTTCCTTTCATTCTTTATTAACAGTTGGATGGATAGCCCTTCTGGAGCAGTCTTGTACATTAAGATGATAATATAACGAATAAACCACAGAAACTGTGTTTTGGAAGATGTGCTAAAAATCCTTCTGATTGGTATTGTGATCCATTTTTGCACCATATAGAATTGTAGAACAGCACAGAAATGAACCATTCAGCCCATCACAGGGGATCCGTCATGGAAGGGCCATCGAGAACAATGGGAGACCCATCATGGGGAGGGCGGGGAGGGGGGTGTGGGTGGCGGGGGGGGGGGGGTGCCAAGAACAAAAGGGGACCCTGTGTATGTGGGGGGGGGGGGGAATAAAGATGGAATGAGTACTTTTTGTCAGCCACAACTTCCACAGATGTACGTGCCATTGGAAAGCGTCCTATCAGGATGTACCGCAGCTTAGCCTGGCAACAGCTCTGTTGTGCAAGGTGTTGGTGAGGCTGCATTTCAAGTTGATGAATGGTCCCAATCTGGAACGTTACCATTTCTTTTTTTTCTCCAGAGATGCTGTGCAACCCCGCAGCACTGTAAGGTTTCAATGTTTCAAGGTCAGGTTATTGTACAGTGAAATTTGAGTTACCATAAAGCCATACTAAGTGAAACGCAACAAGACACACAACCACATAAAAGTTAACATAAACATCCACCACAGTGGATTCCACATTCCTCACCGTGATGGTAGGTCATAAAGTTCAATTATTTTCCTCTTGTTCTCCCACGGTTGGGGCAGTCAAACCATCTGCAGTTGGGATGATCAAAGCCCCCGCAGCCGACGATCGAAGCCCCCATCGGTCAAAGTCAAAGTCAAATGCACCAACAAAGGTGCAGTGAAATGAATTTGCCAGCAGCGATACACTTAAAAAAAGAACAAACAATACACAATAGAATTTAACACAAACATCCACCACAGCATTCTCCACTGTGGTGAAAGGCAACAAAGTTCAGCCAGTCCTCCTTCTTTGTTCATCCGTGGTCGGGGCCATGAACCCTCCGTAGTCGCTGCTACGGACTGCCGGATGTACAGGTCCTCTCGTCAGGATGATCTAAACTCCGACGTCGGGACGGCCGAACACACTCCGCGGCTTGGAGCGCCCAAATTGGCACTTTCCTACGGGAGACCGCGGCTCCAGGATGTTATAGGCGGTCGGAGCTCTTCTCCGGCGATCCCCGGCAAGGGGTAACTCCACGCCACGCCCGTGGCTAGAAGCTCCGCAGACCACAGCCCCATGATGCCAAAGTCATCAGGCCAGCGATCGGAGCACTCCTCTCTGGTGACCCCCGGCAAGGGTTCGCCCAATCCATGATGGAAAAGTCCACGCTGCGCCCGCTGCTGAAGCTCTGGGCCCGACTCTGGGAAAGGCCGCTCCAATCCAAACTGTTAGGCCTCTAGGGATGTAACATGGAAAAAGTCGCCTCTCCGTCGAGGAGGTGACCAAAAAGTGGTTTCCCCCTCTCCCCCACCGCCCACACAAGGCACACCAAGAGACACTAAAATAAACATTTGGACACACCAAAAAAAACAAAAAAAAGTAGAAATAACGAACACACTGCTGGCAGGGCAGCCGTGTCATAGCGCCCCCAACCGACCATCGGGGTGATCGAAACTCCCGCGTTGGGACGGTTGACGGAGCTCCCGGGTCGGCCTCTTCTTACCAGAGACCGCGGGCTTCACAATGTTAAAGTCCACACGCCCCGCGGTTGGAGCTTCGATCCCTGGCAAAGGGATCGCAAGCTCCGCGATGTTAAAGTCCCGCAGACTCCTGCGGCTTGGAGCGCCCGTCCATCTCCAGGAAAGGCCGTCAGCTCCACGATGTTAGGCCGCAGTGAGATCGGAGATATGATACGGAAAACAAATCGCACCTCCGTCGAGGTAAGAGATTGAAAAAAAGTTTCCCCCAACCCCCCCCCACATAAGACAAACCAAGGAACACTAAAATATACTTTTTAACACGTACTAAAATTAACAAAAAGAAGGACAGACAGACACTTGGCGAGGCAGCCACTGTGTTCAGTTTTTGTCACCCTGCAATAGAAAGGATGTTATTGAGCTGGAAAGAGTGCAGAGAAGATTTATGAGGATGTTGCCAGGACTCGATGGCCTAGACTATAGAGGGAGATTGGGAAACCTAGGACTTTATTGCTTGGAGAGCTGGAGGCTAAGGGTTGATCTTATGGAGGTGTATAAAATCATGATGGGAATTAATCGGGTGTATGTGCAGAGTCTTATACCCAAGGCAGGCGAATCAAGAACCAAAGGACATAGGTTTAAGATGAGAGGAGATATATTTAACAGGAACCTAAGGGGTAACGTCTTTCACATAGAGGATGGTGGGTATATGGAATGAACTGCCAGATGAGGTACTTGAGGCAGGCACATTAACAACATTTCAAAGACACTTGTGTAGGTACATATATGGGAAAGGTTTAGAGGGATTAGGGTCAAATGGATTCTAGCTTAGATAGGGCACCTTAGTCAGCTTGGACGAGTTTGGCCAAAAGGCCTGTTTCCATGCAGTTTGACTGCAACGAATTGCAGAGGGTTGTGAATGTAGTCCAGTCCATCACAAACCAACCTCCCCCCAATCCCCCCAATCCCCCCCCTTCCCCCCCATTTAAAATTCACCTTGCCTCAGGAAAGTAGACAACATAATCAAGGACCATTAACACTGAAGCACCCTATAAATTGCACTCTGGCATATTTTTCTTTGCAATTATCTGGTGTATTTGTGTGTGGTTATGAATATATCCTATGTAGTACAATTTGACTGCACACTGCATTTGACATTTGACATTATCTTGGTCACCCGACAAAAAAAAAATCAATACAAATCCATTTACTCCCCACCCACTCCAGCAAAAGGAAGTTAAACACTATGTTTCCTCTCCAATCTTTCATTGTAATTGATCCCAGGAACCTTTTCTGGAGCTTCTCCAATGCCAATTCATTCCTCCTATAACGTGGTGTCCATGTATGTGCTCCCATTGCTGTAAATATTCTACAATTATATACGGTGC
This sequence comes from Leucoraja erinaceus, assembly GCF_028641065.1. NCBI lineage: Eukaryota > Metazoa > Chordata > Chondrichthyes > Rajiformes > Rajidae > Leucoraja > Leucoraja erinaceus. Next base: position 1,951,012 of record NC_073385.1, on the reverse strand, counting down.
CAAAAAAATGTCTTGGATCCCAATCCCAATAAGGATTTTTAGCACATCTATCAAAAACAGTTTATGAGGTTTATTCGTTATATTATACCAATGCATCCTGATTTACGAGGAATTTGATCTACTGTTTTCACATTTTCCCATTCATTTTCTAATTGACGACATGGTTTCCTCATTTATCTTTTCCTCTGGCACGATTACAAGTCATGTTTTTACTCCCTGATAAGAAACACTGAATTATGCATTTAGAAATGGATGCTTTTATTTCGTTTGGATGCTCTTTTAATTTTCTTCAAGGCCATATTTTAGGAAAAGTCTGAAATTCCATAGTTATCACTCCACCTAGTAATACATTCAAAAAGTGTATTAAATAATTCTTCAACAAAAATTAACATAGTTTTAACCTGTTTTAATATCTTAGTGAGTAGCTTTCATGAGGCGACGGTTTGCTAATGATGAACACATTTATGATTCTTTGTGCTGCCACTGGCAACAGCTTTATGAGGGGTAGGTTACTTACTCTAGTATTTTACAGCACATTTAATTGAAAGGCCATGGGTAACATTCTACCAAGGTCCCACATCAATATCTTGTCAAAGGTGCAAAACAGTCCTAATTTAACTGTAGTAAGCGTGTCAAAGGTTAAGGGAGAAGGCAGGAGGATGAGGGGGGAAGATAGATCAGCCATTATTGATGAGCCAAATGGACCAAATGGTCTAATTCTGCTCCTATGACATATGAACGTCTGAAACTGCCACCTCTACAAGTCATCAGCGTGTCATGACCTCAACTAACATCCAAAATGACAAGGTAGTACAGTGTACACCCAAGTTACGGTAGTTTGGGTCATGCTAATTCACCATTATGGAATTCACAAATCAATTTGAGATATGGAATAAAAATTCACTTCTGTGGAACGTGTGGAAGAAAAGTAAATGAAGAAACAAATGTACACAGAGAACTGAACCAGTTTACCAAAGACAATGATCGCAGGCGACTGGCTCACAGCCGGAGGTCACTTCAGTGATATGCTTTGGAAACTCAAGTGGCCACTCTTTCAGGACACGAGGAACTGCAGATGCTGGAATCTTGAATAAAACACCAAGTTTGTCAGGCAGCATTTGTGGAGGGAATTGATTGGTGACATTTCAGGTCAGTACCATTCTTCAGTGACAAATCTTTCTATTATACTAGTACAATGATTGTAAGTTGCTAGTTCACAGTGGGAGGCCGGTAAAATATACTTTACCAACTAAAGAAAACTCAAAGTGCCGAATTAACTCAGTGGGTCAGGTAGCATCTGTGCAGAACATTCTCCCGCTGAGCTGCTCCAACATTTTGTGTCTTTTGTATACCAGCATCTGCTTGTTCCTTGTTTCTACTTCATCAAACATCATATAGCAATGTTACAAAATTTTGAGATTTTAAAAAATCAAGTCTGTAATTTGTCCCATCAGATAAAGCATAAAAATAAGTTGAATTTGACACCTAATTCACTTTCATAGCTTCAGTATTAAAAACGTTATGGCCATTTTCATACTCGGAAATTAGCATCTTGTTCCCTATTGCTTTTCCGTTGACTTAACACAAAAGCAGTGTTCGAGGACAGTCAAAAGCCCATAACTTTCTTAAAAACTAAGAGAACTGAAAGAAATTTTCAGTTATTATAGATTGAAGCATTCTGAAACAAATATGAAACAATCTTACTTGGATGACCTGAAATTAAAGCATATAATTAGTTAGTTACCTAATTGTAGCTAATTACAAAATTCAATTACTAGATCTAAACATCTATTCATTTCTTAAGAAAAGATTAACATTTTTAAATAGCCTAAGTGTCCAAATAACATTCACACAAGAATTCACAATATAACATGATTTTTAAATCTCATTGTCATGAATTTATAGGCCAAATGGAAGGAATTTAATGTTTAATTCTCGTAAATTAATGGCCATTTAAATCATCTTGCGAGTGTTTTTTTGTGGAATGCGATCGATTGGAACGTTGTGGTTGCAGTAAATTTGAACCCATATCGGCAGGAAAAACACTGCCAGTTCATATGGGGACATAATCACATTTTCACCAAGGAAATGTTGATTAAAGTCATCCTAAGAAGCAAGTTTATATGTAAAATACACGACTTACCTTATGTTTTGTCCCCTACATGAGATCCGTCCCGTTGTCGGCGTTGACGGCATTAGAAGTCGCTTTTTAATTTTACTCCAGTGATTAAATTGTCCCACAATTATTTTTTTTAAACTTCAGAGAACGCAAGTCGGAACGATTTTTCAGCATCAGCTAGCAGGCCGAGTAAATATATCTCGGTCAGGCACAAGAAAATTACTTCATTCCGCCCCCCCCACCCCTCAAAGGCGCCAAAGTCGCGCACACAGCCAGTGGCAGAACTGCAGCGCCGCTGAAGGTATGTTTTGTAACATACCTACATCATAGCACCCACTTTTAGTTAATTGAACAACAAACCTGTCTGTGCGCAATACAGTTGGAATTCCCTTGCCTGTAGACCAGGGTGTATGAGATAAGGGTATTAGCGATATGGAAATCACAGCTAATCTCACACTGTTGACATGATTGAATTTCTAGGCCTTTATGCTTTAAAGGTTTGGGAAGCAAATAGCTCCATGAAGCAGATCTGATAATAAAGGGTAAATAATCTCCTGCCATGCTTACAATTGTATCACTCTGCTTCATCCAACACTGACCTTTATTTTGAATTGTGTGCTGGATTTTCAAGCATGATGATAGAATCTGGAAGCAAATAAACTGAGTGGTTTGCTGCACAGAGCTCCAATGTTACATCACAATCTAATGGACTTTTTCACCTTTTCCATTTCAGTTTTTAGTTTAGAGATACAGCATGGAAACAGGCCCTTCAGCCTACCAAGTCCGCGCCGACCAGCGACTACACTAAACCAGTACACTAAACTCTATCCTACACTCCAGGGACAATTTTTACTGAATCAAATTAACCTACAAACCTGTATATCTTTGGAGTGTGGGAAAGAATCCAGAGCACCCAGGGAAAAGCCACACAGGTCATGTGGAGAATGTACAAAGTCCGTACAGACAGCATCATAGTCAGAATTGAACCTTGGTCTCTGGTGCTACTGGGCAGCAACACTACCACTGCACCACTAATATCATCACAGCTGTTTCTTGCATTGAATATTAGTAGAATTTTAGGTGCCTTGCCATACCATTTTATTTCAGCCAATTAAAATCATACAACAATTAAGAATCAAGCTGATTTTTTGTATTAAACTTTGATTTAATGAAGAAATACAAGTTTAAAATGCATACAGAATGGCAGGTACTGGTTTATTTAAAAAAAATAAAGTGCTGGAGTAACTCAGTGGGACAGGCAGCATCCGCGGAAAACATGGACAGGTGCACTTTTCCATCGCGGAGCGGGTGTACCCTTGCTGGGGTTCGCCAGAGAGGAGTGCTCCGATCACTGGCCTGGTGACTTTGCATCATGGGGGTGTGGTCTGCGGAGATTCTAGCCGCGGGCGTGGTGTGGACCTACCATCCCTTGCCTGTAGACCAGGGAGTCTGGGATCCCTTGCCGGGGATCAACGGAGAAGATCTCCGACCGCCTATAACACCCTGAAGCTGCGGTCTGCGGTGGGAAAGTGCCGATTCAGGCTCTCCACACCATTCAACCGTCCTGATGTCGGAGTTTAGATCATCCTGACGAGGGGCCTGTACATCCGGCCGTCTGTAGTGGCGACGACGGAGGGTTCATGGCCCCAACCATGGATGAACAAAGGAGGAGGACTGGCTGGACTTTGTCCACAGTGGAGAATGCTGGGTGGATGTTTGTGTTAAATTCTATTGTGTATTGTGTGTTATTTTCCGGTTGGGATCCTTCTTCAGACTACCTCCACTGTGGGGAAGCCATGCAGCTTTTCTGATGAATTCCTCAACTAAATCGTCAATTATGATTAACTTTGAGGGTTCTTGTGTAATGAGGGTGGCATGGGGCTCGCCTCTCTGAGATTTGGTGCCGTTTTTAAATAAAATGTGGGACAGAAATGTCACATCGTGTGACAGACAGCGAGATTGGTCGCCTGTGGACAGTCATGCTGTATAGTTGGTAAAAATCAGAATGAAAAATTATATTATTTGAAATAAGTTAGTTATTTCAATCAACTCAATACGAATACTTGGTGAAGTTAGTTAAACATGCATGAGCGACAAGTGCTTATAATTGTATTGTATTGTATTGTATATCTTTATTGTCATTTCCTGAGTATTCGCATACCCAGAGGAAACAAAAAAACGTTGCTCAACCAGTGTCCATTCAGTGTGCATTAAAAAATAAATAGAAATAAAAATACATGTATCATGATCAAATTTAACACTCTACTAAACATTCAACAGGCGTTCCGATCGGCAGCGGCACAACAGTGGCTCTGCTGCAGTGTGGGGGTTTGTGCGCGATACTTGGCAGGGGGCAAAGTCCATTTAACAGTCTTATAGCCTGTGGGAAGAAGCTGAGGAGCATCCTGCTGGTTTTGCAGCTAATGCTCCTGTACCTCTTCCCAGATGGCAGGATGGAGAAAATGTCATGCGATGGGTGGTAGTGGTCTTTGATGATGGAGATGGCTCTGCTGATACATCTCTTCCTGTATATGTCCAGCAGGAAAGGGAGTGGAGCACCAATAATCCTGCTGGCGGTCTTCACAATCCTGTCTAGTTGGTGCCGTTCGTACGCCTTGCAGCTCCTGAACCAGGAAGTGATGCCGTAGGTCAATGTGCTCTCGATTGTCCCCCTATAAAAAGTCCGTAGGTGTGCGGTGGGGAGGCCTGCTTTACGTAGTCTTCGGAGAGGGTGTAGTCGCTGCTGGGCTCTCTTGTGGGTGTGTTGAGTTTAGTTTATTGTCACTTGTGCCGAGGTACAGTGAAAATCTTTTGTTGCGGGCTAACCAGTCAGCGGAAAGACAATACATGACTACAATTGAGCTGTCTACAGTGTACAGATACATGATGAAGGGAAGTTCAACGTAAATAACGTTTAGTGCAAGATAAAGCCAGTAAAGTCCAATCAAAGACAGTCTGAGGGTCTACAATGTAAAGGGCTTGTCCCACTTTCACAACCTAATTCACGACCTTTTTTACTCGTGGACATTTTTCATCAGGCTGGAAAAACGCCGCAACCTACTTGATGCCACGAGTACGTTCGACTAACATCACAGCCTGCTACGACCTCCCTACGACCTCCTATGACCTTGTGACAACCAGGCTGCGAGTATGAGTCAAGGGCAAACTCGGCAGAGGTCGTGAATTAGGTGGTGGAAGTGGGACAGGCCCTTAACTCAGGACTGCTCTCTAGTTGTGGTAGGATGGTTCAGTTGCCTGACAACAGCTGGGAAGAATCGGGTCTTCAAAACACTGGGACTAAATATCCTCACCAGGTTTTCCTTTCTTTTAGAACAATATAATGTTAGAATATCAACTTAATCTGCGATTTCCAATGGATGCCAAAAGTGATAGCTAAACTTTAAAACTACTTATTTGTTGTTAAATATAAATAACAGAGCTTTGAAATTCTGCATCCAGCAAGTTCTTGGTTGTCATGCCGGTATTTCAGCCACTGAGGGGGCACATAGTCAAGTCAAGTCAAGTTTATTTGTCACATACACATACGAGATGTGCAGTGAAATGAAAAGTGGCAATGCTTGCGGACTTTGTGCAAAAAGACAAACAAACTATAAACACAATCATAAACACACACATGTATTCTTTTACATATTGAATATTGTGGGCGGAAGGAAAAACGTTCAGTAAAGATTTTCCTAGTGGAGGGAGTGAAACGGCCTTGTAGCCTTTCCTGAACGGCGTGTAGCAGTGGTCCAAAGTTCTCTCCCCCCCCTGGTGGCACACGTGATGTGTTGGTAGAAGTTCGGCATGACCTGCTTGAGATTTGATTTATTAAAATCTCCAGCCACCACCATAGCCGCATCCGGGTACTTGTTTTGATGTCGACATAGCACATCGTGTAGGGCCGATAGTGCCACGTCGGTGTCCGCCTGCGGTGGAATGTAGACGGCTGTGACGATCACTGAGCCGAACTCCCGGGGAAGGTAGAATGGGCGGCATGAGATTGTCAGGTGCTCCAGGCCGGCGAGCAGGAACGGGAAAGCATCTTGATATTTCCAGGGTTGCACCAGTTGTTATTGGTCATGAAGCAGACTCCTCCACCCTTGGATTTCCCAGATGCTTCTGTTCTGTCAGCACGGTGGACAGTGAAGGACTCGGTTGGGCAGATTACCTGATCCGGAATCAGTGAGGTCAGCCATGTTTCAGTTAGGCAGAGGATGTTGCAGTTCCTTATGTCCCGCTGGAATCTGATCCTCGCCCTGAGGTCATCCAGTTGTTTTCCAGGGACTGGATATTCGCCAGATGAATGCTGGGCAGAGGAGGACGAAAGGCTTGGGCTCTCAACCTATAGGGGCCCATTTATGAACCACTGTATCTGTCATTCATCAGATCGTGCCTTGGACACATACTAACTGCTGAGTAATATGTAAATAACATTCCTCTATTCATTGTGGATCCCTCCTTAATGCTATTTGGTCCAGACCTGACATTGACTCCAGATATTCTAATTATAGTATAATTGAGTGATACTTGCATAAGGGGTTCATTCATGACATAACGATTGATTTCCAGTTTGTTTTTCTTAAGATTATGATTTAAGATATATGTGTATTTTAATCCATTTTTCAAACGTATAAAACTTGAAGAGTTTTGAAAGGTTTACTGCTCCGAGTTTATTTTTGGTTGGAGTCATAGACTCATGCGGTATGGAAACAGGCTCTTCGGCCCAACTTGCCCATGCCGACAGCATGTCTCATCTACACTAGTGCCACCTGCCTGCATTTGGCCCATATTCCTCTAAACCTGTCCTATCCATATGCTTGTCTAAATGTTTCTTAAACATTGCGATAGTCCCAGCCTCAACTTCTCCTCCGGCAGTTCGTTCCATTCACTCACCACCCTCTGTGTGAAAAAGTTACCCCTCAGGTTCCTATAAAATCACCTTAAACCTATATCCTCTGGTTCTTGATTGCTCTAGTTTTATGCACCTCCATAAGATCACCCTGGTTCTCCTGTGCTCCAAGGAATAGAGTTCTAGCCTGCTCAACCTCTCACTATAACTCAGGCCCTTGAGTCCCGGCAACATTCTTGTAAATCTTCTCTGCTCCCTTTCCATGTTGTATTCTGTGTAATTATACTGTAGACACATACGGTTTCATAGGTTTAAGAAAGAACTGCAGATGCTGGAACAATCGATGGTAGACAAAAAATGCTGGAGAAAATCAGCAGGAGAGGCAGCATCTATGGAGAGAAAGAATAGGCAGTGTTTCGGGTTGAGACCCTTCTCTGTCTTTACGAGCAGGAAAGCAGATTTGAGGTAGAATGTGAAAATGAAAGACTGGAAGGTGGCGGTGGTTATAGTGCAGGCAGTCATGTCTGCAGCAAGTCTTCCGCATCTCCTACCTCAACTCTGGGAGTAGGTCTATCGCTCCACAAAGGAACTTTATCAGCAGGTACATCGAAGCAGAATATGGAAATCACTCTTTGTAGCTATCAATGCCGATATGACTTTAACTTTTATACAACCCGCCTATTTAAGGCTGCAGCAGAGATCAGTGACAAGTTATAGTTCAAATACTTACAAGATGTTGTGACGCTGCTGTGAAATCATATTGTTCTAATACACTTAGGTTCTTGTCCACTGTGTTCACCATGTAGTTCTGAAACCCAGGAAAACTGAAGTGCAAATAAATATTTTTTTTATCACTTAACCTCAACAACAAATACTCAGGGATATGTACCGGTGTTTAAATGTGACCACATTAGGATGTACACGCTCCCGGGCAGTACAGTGGTGCAGTGCCGGAGAACTGGGTTCAATCCCGACTACGGGTGCTGTCTGTATGGAGTTTGCACGTTCTCCCCGTGACCCTCATGAGTTTTCTCTGAGATCTTCGGTTTCCTCTCACACTACAAAGACGTACAGGTTTGTAGGTTAATCAGCTTGGTATAATTGTAAATTGTCCCTGGTGTGTGTGTAGGATAGTGTTCATGTGCGGGCATCACAGGTCGGTGCGGACTCGGTGGGCCGAAGGGCCTGTTTGCTCGTTGTATCTCTAAACAAAACTAAATGCATTAAATACACATGCATGATACAACTATATGTGTATCCCTAACAAGGTTAATCATTATTTTGGGCATCCATACCATCAGAAAGTAGAAATAGCCACTTCCTGCCTAATGTTTTAGGAAAATGAAATTCCCACTTTAAAAAAATACTTGGAAAATAAATATCTAGTGTTTATTCAATGAAACAAAATGGAACATTAAATACAATAGTTTGTTATAATAGTGCCTCAAGCTATAATGCATTGATATGAATGTCAAAAAATTATTAAAAAATGAAATTGTTCCAAGCAAACAATGTTTTCCAATACGCTCAGAAATAAAACACCTTATTATTGGCATTAAATTGCTTGTTATTCATAACTTCTTAGCAAATTGTTTTGCAAGGAAATTGGAAGGTATAATGGTTCATGTGTCACACAGAAACGTCAGCTTTTCACTGTACCTCGGTACACATGACAAACAAATAAACAAAACAAAAGCAGGTCTGTGCAAAGTGCAGGCATTTCTCAGTGTGTCAATACATTTAAGGTTCCCATGCAAGCTCAAAGTCCATAACTTCCTTCCCATTTATTGCCAGTGATTTCCCAAATGTGCTTCAACATTGGACTGCACGTGGAGCACATACCTGCCTGCATCAACTCCCCAGCAGGACACACTTGGTGAAAGAATAGATACTCCAATTACCTGAGCAAACATAATGGCAGGCCAGACAGCATCTGTGGAGGCAAATGGTCAGATGACCTTTCGGGTCAGCAACCTTCTACAGTCTGAGTTCCTCCAGCAGATTGTTTTTTGTTCAGGATTTTCTCCAATGAGAGAACCATTTATGTGTAGGGAGGAACTGCAACTGCTGGTTCAAACTGAAGATAGACACAAAAAGCTGGAGTAACTCAGCGGAGTAAATGCTGGAGTAACTCAGCGGGTTAGGCAGCATCTCTGGAGAAAAGGAATGGGTCGAGGCTTGAAGAAGTCACAACCCAAAAGGTCACCTATTCCTTATCTCCAGAGGTGCTGCCTGACGTGCTGAGTTACTCCAGCATGTTGTGTCGATCTAAGGTTGTACTCAGGTGAAAGTAACATTAATGCTTGCTGTAACTGTAGTTTGTCAATCAGAAGAGATTGATGTGCTATTTGGAAATAAATGAATGAGCTTCAGGGCTGAGGATATGGATGGAAAGTGCCTTTCCTTCAACTAATAGCTCCTGCTTCTTTTGGTTGAACTCAGCCTCTCCAGCAGAAGAAAGATACATTAGTATCACAGAATGTAATGAAATGTGGGGGTGCTGTGACTGTCAGGGCTGAGTTACCTACACTGTTCACCTGCAGTGAATTGTGGATATGAGATAGGCAGCAATGCTCTGTGCAAGGTTAGGTCAAAGGATGTAAATTGACCGGGAGTGAAAATGAACTAGAGAGGCGACACGAGGAACTATCGATGCTGGTTTACAAAAAAAGGACAAAGAGTGCTGGAGTAACTCTGCGAGTCAGGCAGCATCACCGGAGACCGTGGATAGATAACATTTTGGGTTATTGGACACCTGTCCTGTCCATGTTCCCCAGAGATGTTGACTGAGCTACTGAGTTACTCCAGCCCTTTGGTGAAAATGGACCAGTAATGTTGGTGATAGACACAAAGTGTTGGAGTAACTCAGCGGGTCAGGCAGCATCTCTTGGGATACCTTGAGGAGATTTCGCAATGGAGCAGACAAAATGTGTCGAGAGAAACTGCAGATGCTGGTTTCACATAGTGCTGGAGTAACTCAGCGGGACAAGCAGCATCTCTGGAGACGTTTTGGGTCGGGACTCTTCTTCAGACTGGCTGTAGTCATTTGTGTTTGATCTTCTTTTCCAACAGAAGTTTTGCAGGGCACAAATGGAAGGTTTAATCTTATAGGTTTGTGTCTTTAGCTTATAGCAGTCAAATCCATTTACTGGACATGAACTCAATGTCAGTGATAAAGATACCTGCACTTGCCGATGAACTGCACGTGGTATGTTTATACTGCCAGCTGGCTGAACCCCATGTGGTTGTCAGTCCTTTTCAATGTAAATTCCTTCATTTGACAGCGAGTCAAATCTTGCAAACAGCTGCACAAACTTTAACAGCTGACTAAGCTCCCTGACTTATCTGGCAGTAACATTGAATGGTTTGCAATGTCAGGAATATACAAAAGCACTTTAAAAAACAAACAAAAAATGAACGAATTAAAGTGTAATACATTAACAGAGTAAAAGGCTATGTACATCTCAAGAATCAAAAAAAGTAACTGAAGAATTAGATCAAATAAATATGAATGTATCTGAAAACAGGCAGCGGGGCAGGCAGCATCTCTGGCGAAAAGGAATAGGTGACGTTTTGGGTCAGAACCTTTCTTCAGACTGAAGATGGTATAGTATAGTATAGTATAGTATATCTTTATTGTCATTTTCCTGAGTACTCACATACCCAGAGGAAACAAAAAAACGTTGCTCAACCAGTGTCCGTTCAGTGTGCAGTAAAAAATAAATAGAAATAAAAATACATATATCATGAACAAATTAAACACTCTACTCTCTACTAAACATCAACAGGTGTTCCGATCGGCAGCGGCACGACAGTGGCTCTGCTGCAGTGTGTCCAGGTTGGTGGTTGGTGCGCGATACTTTGGCAGGGGGCAAAGTCCGTTTATCAGTCTTATAGCCTGCGGGAAGAAGCTGAGGAGCATCCTGCTGGTTTTGCAGCTAATGCTCCTGTACCTCAGGATGGAGATTATGTGATGCGATGGGTGGTGGGGCCACCAGGTGATGCAGATGGTGCAGATAAGGAAGTGTTGAGTTGGCTTTTCTGTGCTCTTTTATATTGAACACAGGGCTTTGAATGCACCAAGGGTTTCATGTGCCAGTTGATCAGTTTTCCTCTACAGCTGCCCATTGGCCTTCATCAGAGGTCCCTGCAGCAGAACACATATGTAACTCTGTGGGAACTAGGAAGTGCAGATGCTGGTTAACACAAAAGGACAAGGGAAGGGTTCTGACCTGAAACGTCACCTATACAGTGCCCTCCATAATGTTTGGGACAAAGACCCATCATTTATTTATTCGCCTCTGTACTCCACAATTTGAGATATGTAGTAGAAAAAAATCACATGTGGTTAAAGTGCACATTGTCAGATTTTAATAACAGCAAGATATTTTATACATTTTGGTTTCACCATGTAGAAATTACAGCAGTGTTTATACATAGTCCCCCCCATTTCAGGGCACCATAATGTTTGGGACACAGCAATGTCATGTAAATGAAAGTAGTCATGTTTAGTATTTTGTTGCATATCCTTTGCATGCAATGACTGCTTGAAGTCTGCGATTCATGGACATCACCAGTTGCTGGGTGTCTTCTCTGGTGATGCTCTGCCAGGCCTGTATTGCAGCCATCTTTAGCTTATGCTTGTTTTGGGGGCTAGTCCCCTTCAGTTTTCTCTTCAGCATATAAAAGGCATGCTCAATTGGGTTCAGATCGGGTGATTGACGGCCACTCAAGAATTGACCATTTTTTAGCTTTGAAAAACTCCTTTGTTGCTTTAGCAGTATGTTTGGGATCATTGTCTTGCTGTAGAATGAACCGCCGGCCAATGAGTTTTGAGGCATTTGTTTGAACTTGAGCAGATAGGATGTGTCTGTACACTTTAGAATTCATTATGCTACTACCATCAGCAGTTGTATCATCAATGAAGATAAGTGAGGTAGCACCTTCAGCAGCCATCCATGTCCAGGCCATATTACCCCCACCACCGTGTTTCACAGATAAAGTGGAATGCTTTAGATCTTGGGCAGTTCCTTCCCTCCTCCATACTTTGCTCTCGCCATCACTCTGATATAAGTTAATATTTGCCTCATCTGTCCACAAGACCTTTTTCCAGAACTGTGGTTGCTCTTTTAAGTACTTCTTGGCAAACTGTAACCTGGCCATCCTATTTTTGTGATTAGCCAGTGGTTTGCATCTTGCAGTGTAGCCTCTGTATTTCTGTTCATGAAGTCTTCTGCAGACAGTGGTCATTGACAAATCCACACTCGACTCCTGAAGAGTGTTTCTGATCTGTCGGACAGATGTTTGGGGATTATTCATTATTATAGAGAGAATTCTTCTGTCATCAGCTGCGGAGGTCTTCCTTGGCCTGCCAGTCCCTTTGCGATTAGTAAGCTCACCAGTGCACTCTTTCTTCTTAATGATGTTCCAAACAGTTGATTTTGGTAAGCCTAAGGTTTGGCTGATGTCTCTAACAGTTTTAATCTTGTTTCTCAGTCTCATAATGGCTTATTTGACTTTCATTGGCACAACTTTGGTCCTCATCTTGATAAACACCAATAAACTTTGCCAAATGTGATGGAAAGACTGGAGGAAAGACTATGCACTGAGAGCTCTCTTATACCTGCATTATGGAGGCAATTAAACACACCTGAGCAATTACAAACACCTGTGAAGCCATGTGTCCCAAGCATTATGGTGCCTGAAATGGGGGACTATGTATAAACACAGCTGTAATATCTACATGATGAAACCAAAATGTATAAAAATGGCCTCTAATAAAATCTGACAACGTGCACTTTAACCACATGTGATTTTTATCAATTACAATCTCAAATTGTGGATACAAAATGCTGGGGTCTAATTCAGGGCAGTGTGGTATTTGTGAGTGTGATGCTCTCCTTGTACACAAGTAAATAAAGTGTGGCTGGAAAATAGTGCACGTTGTCAGAGTCCTAGACTATTCAGCGATGACATGGTCAGATGCTTGGCTGGAATCAATGGCTGGGAACAGACGCACAGTGTGTGGCCAGAACTGGGGGTGCGTTTGTCTATTGGTTTGAGAGGCGATGGCTGGAGTGTGGCCCCATTGTGGGTGGCTGTGTGGGAGAGTTGGGTGAGAGTGGAGTGAGTGAGTGTGTCTGTATACGGCAGGAGAATGGGGTTAGGAGGGAGAGATCAGCCATGATTGAACGGCAGAGTAGACTTGATGGGCCGAATGGCCCAATTCTGCTCCTGTCAATCATGATCTTATGATCTATATGTGAGTATGTGCTAGTTGGCACCTATGTATGAGACAACCTGTAGCAGTTTACACTGAAGATAGACACAAAATGCTGCAGTAACTCAGCGGGACAGGCAGCATCTCCGGAGAGAAGGAATGGGTGACGTTTCTTCAGACTTATACATGAGCATTAATACATAATCCCTATGTAACAGAACATGATCCCAATTGCCACTGGATTTGGTCCTTGCCCTTTTTGACCCACCGTGTGTATGCGAGGCTTACTTCTTTTTTTTTTAAATCACACACTAGCATTGTCCAAAATCAACCCCCTCAAACTCTTCCTCTTCACCAATGCCACCCCAACTTCCCTCCCTGCTTCTCCCTTTAGTGTCCTTCCCCACCCAATCCCATCCCATAATTGTGCCAATCTATGTCCCTTCCTCTTCCCCTACACTCCTGAAAACCCTTTCTAATAAGCATCCCGCCCCGCAACGTCATGTATCCACTTTCTCCAGAGATGCTGCCTGATCCGCTGAGTTACTCCAGCATTTTGCGTCTGTTCATACAATTCATGTACCATTCTCCGTATCGGGAGTGGTTCATGGATAACTTGGTCATGAAGTCACGGGAATAACCGTGCATAGTTCCTTGAAGGTGGAATCTCATATAGATAGGGTGGTAAAGAAAGCTTTTGGTATGCTAGCCTTTATAAATCAGAGCATTGAGTATAGAAGCTGGGATGTAATGTTAAAATTGTACAAGGCATTGGTGAGACCAATTCTGGAGTATGGTGCCCAATTATAGGAAGGATGTCAACAAAATAGAGAGAGTACAGAGGAGATTTACTAGAATGTTGCCTGGGTTTCAACAACTAAGTTACAGAGAAAGATTGAATAAGTTAGGTCTTTATTCTCTGGAGCACAGAAGGTTAAGGGGGGACTTGATAGAGGTCTTTAAAATGATGAAAGGGATAGACAGAGTTGATGTGGACCAACTTTTCCCTTTGAGAATAGGGAAGATTCAAACAAGAGGACATGACTTCAGAATTAAGGGACAGAAGTTTAGGGGTAATATGAGGGGGAACTTCTTTACTCAGAGAGTGGTAGCGGTGTGGAATGAGCTTCCAGTGGAAGTGGTGGAGGCAGGTTCGTTGGTATCATTTAAAAATAAATTGGATAGGCATATGAATGAGAAGGGAATGGAGGGTTATGGTATGAGTGCAGGCAGGTGGGACTAAGGGAAAAAATGTTGTTCGGCACGGACTTGTAGGGCCGAGATGGCCTGTTTCTGTGCTGCAATTGTTATATGGTTATAAGTTAAGTTATCTAGGACCAAGTTTTTGAAAGTCATTCAGGGGAGAAAACAACCAGCTGTATTATGAATGGGTTAAATTTTATCATCATCATTTTAATACATTCAACAAATCTAAAAGTCTGATCGGAGAACTGCTTCTGCTGTGGATGTGTTTGTTTCAGAGATTCAAGCACTGATTACATTACCAAAACATCACATGCTTTTCGGTCGAAGCAATCCACCTGCAGCTCAAAGGTTTCCATTCGCAACCTTATTTGGATAATTGGCTGGAAATAGCTTTGTTCAAAAAGGTCAGAGTGAACTGTTTAGATTACATCCTGCACAAGACAGCGTATAAAGCCCTTGGAAAATCTAAGGCGCAGATTTAAAGTTCCCAGAGTATTATCTTAATAGGAACCAAATTCAAATCATAGTCACTGTGCCAGAGGAGCATCAGGAATGCAGGAGATACAGCCAAAATCAGATCTTCAGCAATTTTGAGAACTCATAAACGTGATTGATTAATAGAAGCAGAGGACTGCATATCTCCTAATATATAAAACAAGTTTGAAAGCTAAATACTAAACAATACAAAGTGGCTTAATCCAAACACACTAATCAGTTGCCAAATATAGTTAGGGACATAACTATATCAGAATTAGAACATATTTATGTGATAGGAGCAAAATTAGGCCATTCGGCCCATCAAGTCTACTCCGCCATACAATCATGGCTGATCTATCTCTCCCTCCTAACCCCATACCCCTGGCTTCTCCCCACAACCCCTGACACCCGTACTAATCAAGAATCTTTTGTAACAAATATTTTGTATTTCGAAAGCATTGGTTCGAGTCGGGCAACACATCGTGCCGGTACACGTTAGTCTACCAACTACTAGAACTATTATCTACCTCATTGGAGCCTCAGACTATCTTTGCTCGGATATTACTGGCTTTATCTTGCATTAGACGTTATTCATGACATTCCCTTCATCATGTATCTGTACACTGTGGATGGCTCGATTGTAATCATGTATTGTCTTTCCGCTGACTAGTTAACATGCGGTACACATGACAATAAATTAAACTGTGCGGCACGATGGTGCAGCGGTGGAGTTGCGGCCTTACAGCACTTACAGCGCAAGAGACCCGGGTTCGATCAGGGCTACGGTGCTGTCTGTACCGAGTTTGTACGTTCTCCCCATGACCCGCGTGGGTTTCCTCCAAGAACCTTGGTTTCTTCCCATACTCCAAAGATGTACAGGTTTGTAGGTTAATTGGCTTGGAATGATTGTAAACATATGGCCCTAGTGTAGGACAGCGTTGATGTGCGGGGATTGCTAGTTGGTGCTGCTTCGGTGGGCTGAAGGGGCTGTTTCCGTTCTATATTTCTAAATTAAAACTAAAACTAAACTAAACTGGTGTGCTCAACTTCCTTTGCAGCCTCCACTCTATACAATAGCTCACCCTTTCCAACGGAATTTTACCACTTCATAAGGAATATAGCATTTGGGGATCAGTGCAGAGATGTGGACAAAATGTTGGTATTATCGGAGTGAAAAACAGTGAAGCAGCAAATTTATCATATTGGTTAAAGCTCACTGTGGTAAAACACAAATAGGATTTTAATTTTGATAAATTCATGATTAGTTTTACATTCTAATGCCTGAAGATCATCATGAACATTAAAGTGGCATTGCATTTTCACTTCATTCTTTAACAACTAGTTGTGTCACAATCCATGAGGATATGTCAGAAAATAATATAGTAATTAGATGCAGATGAGGTAAGATCAGATAAGATAGGTTTTAAAGTCTGGTTCTATTCAAAAACATAAGCAACATGGATTTAGTTTAATCCATTACCTCTGAGAATTCTCTTTTGGTTTATTTCATGTGGTTTTAATCTTCAATTTTTTAAGACCTCGACCAATAAACTCTTGACTTCCCACATTCCCATAGTTCCATATTCCCATATTTCCATTTTCATCAACAATAAAGGCTTTACCAGAGGACGAGATTGCCCCTGCCCGAATTTCACCAGAGTCATGAAGAGTTCAGCAGTGGCCTGTGAACAGTGAGGACATGACTTCAGAATTAAGGGACAGAAGTTTAGGGGTAACATGAGGGGGAACTTCTTTACTCAGAGAGTGGTAGCGGTGTGGAATGAGCTTCCAGTGGAAGTGGTGGAGGCAGGTTCGTTGGTATAATTTAAAAATAAATTGGATAGGCATATGGATGAGAAGGGAATGGAGGGTTATGGTATGAGTGCAGGCAGGTGGGGGACTAAGGGAAAAAAAAGTTGTTCGGCACGGACTTGTAGGGCCGAGATGGCCTGTTTCCGTGCTGTAATTGTTATATGGTTATATGGTTAACAGTGGACTGGACACTCAAGTCACATGTGTTGTGCCTAAAGGCCGTGATGATATATTCCCCATATCCATACTACGAGTTTAATTTACTATCATGTGTGCTGAGGTACATTGAAAAACGTTTGTTACGTGCTAACCAGTCAGCGGAAAGACAATACATGATTACAATCGAGCCTTCCACAGTTTACAGATACATGATAAAGGGAATAAGGTGAATGATGTTTAGTGCAGGAGAAAACCAGTAAAGTCCGGTCAAAGATAGTCCGAGGGTCTGCAATTAGTTAGATAGTGATGCAGGAATATTCGCAACCTCACTAATGCCTCATCCATACCTCTAGGCTTATCAAATCCAAAACCTTCCTAATTGACCTCTCCCATAACCTCCATTTTTACTGTTTTTACTACAAAGAAAAGACTAGGGAACTTGGGGCAGTTTTTTATTTCAAAATAACCATTATTCAGGTAATAAATATATCCAATACATGAACCGTGCGATACATGAAAAATTCATCCGTCATTTTCGGAGTCTGTACAAATTGTTCAATCCAGTCTATATACATTGCTCAAATTTCACAAATCTGTCCCCCACCCTTGCCACTCATGTGGCCCACTGGCATGGGATCCCTTCCCTTATTTTGAGGGGCGTCTCCACCACACCCTGCCCCCCATGTCCAGCAGCGGAAGGACCCTAGACTGTGTTCCTCCCCCACCGAGCCTTGGCGTTGGCTGCACCGAGCTTCAGTGCGTCCCTCAGCACGTACTCCTGCAGTCTGCAGCGGGCCAGTCGGCAACATTCCCTGACGGACATCTCGCTCCGCTGGGCAGACAAAAGAGCATCTTTCACCGAGTTGATGACCTTCCAGCAGCACTCGATGTCAGTCTCTGAATGTGTCCCTGGGAACACTCCGTAAATCACAGAGTCCTCTGTGACGGAGCTGTTCGGGATAAAGCATGCCAGGGATCCTTGCATACCTCTCCAGACTCTCTTTGCGAATCCACATTCTGCAAAGAGGTGGGCAACCGTCTCCTCTCCATAGCAGCCGTCCCTAGGGCAGCGTGCGCTGGTAGTGAGGTTCCGATGGTGCAGGAAGGATCTAACTGAGAGGGCTCCCCTCACCGCCAGCCAAGCCAGGTCTTGGTGCTTGTTGGTGAGTTCTGGCGATGAGGCATTTTGCCAGACAAGCTGGGCAGTCTGTTCTAGGAACCACGCCACCGGATCCATCGAGTCCTTTCCCTGCAGTGCCTGCAGGACGTTCCGTGCTGACCACTGCCCGATGGACATGCGGTCAAAGGTATTGGTCCGGAAGAAGCTTTCCACTAACGACAGATGGGGCGGCAATGTCCAGCTGACTGGCACATTGCGTGGCATCTGTGCCAGGCCCATCCTTCGCAACAGGGGACAGGTAGAACCTCAGCAGGTAGTGACACTTAGTGCCCACGTGCCTTGGCTCTACACTCCGCCTGATGCAGCCACACACAAAGGTGGCCATCAGGGTGCTGACAGTTAAAGATGTTTTGGGAATGGCCTGTATTATGGTCAAGGAGATGCTGGACATCCTAGCGCCTCCTGTGTCTGATCAAATATCTCTTAGGACATGGTGGGAAACTAGAGAAAGAATTGCGGGAGGCCTGGCTGAGTTATATGGCTCATTGATAGGCACAGGTGATGTTCCAGATGACTGGAGGGTGGCTAATGTTGTGCCTCTATTTAAGAAGGGCTGCAAGGACAAGTGTAGGAACTATACGCCAGTAAGCCTAATGAGCCTGTCCCACTGTACGAGTTCACCCAAGAGCGCTCCCGAGTTTAAAAAAAAATCAAACTCGTGGTAAGCACGTAGAATGTACGTAGCAGGTACGTCGGAGCTCGGGACGTCTCTTAGCAGCTCGTAAACGCTAACGGCAGGTACTCGGGAAACGCGGTAAGCTCATGAAGACTCCTGAAGATTTTTCAACATGTTGAAAAATGTCCACGAGAGCCCCGAGTACCTACGAGCGGCTATTACCGTAATTCTCCGAGATCGAATCAGGGGAAACTCGGGAGAACTCTTGAATGAACACGGACAGTGGGACAGGCCCTTAACTGTGATAGGTAACAATATTCTCCACATTCCTGGACATGAGTTATGCTGCCATGATTGGAAACACTGCATTACTTTCCTAAATTTTGGCCTTTTTCCCACCCTGAAGACATAAAACCCACCGAGTTGATCAAGGTTTTCATTATCACTACCAATATCTCCCTGTTGAATCGTTCTTGATGATGATGGTGTGAAACACATTGGGATGTTTTACTCAACACAAAGAACACACAGAGGAGATTTACTAGAATGTTGCCTGGGTTTCAACAACTAAGTTACAGAGATAGGTTGAATAAGTTAGGTCTTTATTCTCTGGAGCGCAGAAGGTTAAGGGGGGACCTGATAGAGGTCTTTAAAATGATGAGAGGGATAGACAGAGTTGATGTGGACAAGCTTTTCCCTTTGAGAATAGGGAAGATTCAAACAAGAGGACATGACTTCAGAATTAAGGGACAGAAGTTTAGGGGTAATATGAGGGGGAACTTCTTTACGCAGAGAGTGGTAGCGGTGTGGAATGAGCTCCCAGTGGAAGTGGTGGAGGCAGGTTCATTGGTATCATTTAAAAATAAATTGGATAGGCATATGGATGAGAAGGGAATGGAGGGTTATGGTATGAGTGCAGGCAGGTGGGACTAAGGGGAAAAAAAAAATTGTTCGGCATGGACTTGTAGGGCCGAGATGGCCTGTTTCCGTGCTGTAATTGTTATATGGTTATATGGTTAACTGCAGATACTGGTTTACCAAATAAGACCCAAAGTGCTGGAGTAATTCAGTGGGTCAGGAAGCATCTCTGGAGAACGTGGATAGGCAATGTTTTGGATTGAAACCCTTCGTCAGACTGATTCTAGAAGAGGGAACAAAACTGAAAGAGAAAGTCTAGCAAGTGATAGGTGGATACAGGTAAGTTTTTTTTATTGGTGGATAGTTGTTTGTGGTGCAGTAAATATCTCGACCATTAGCTCCTTCCCTCCAGTTGAATGTTCTTCGACAGAACCTCAGGTCACTGCATCAGCAGTGGCACCTTCCATCACACAGTGAGCTATAGAGATGCTTTATTCCCTGTCAGCCTGTGGATGATCTCCTGTGTCGTATCTCCTCCTGGTGGACCCACACACAGGAGCACCTCCAAGGTTCTGTACCTGTCTCCTTCCATTGCCTGTTGCCTCAATGCATCAGGTGCATAATGCATTTGAAGCCATGCTGAACAAACTCTTGAGAAATAAAAGTGGTTCTTCCAAAGGAAATTCACCTCAGTGCAAATGAGCATTGGGCAGATGTTGGAGGAGTGAGACTTCACCACTGTCCCTCCATGCCTGCAAAGACCTGGCATTCCATTAAGTTCTTGTAGCTTTTAAAAACCTTGACCAACAGGCCAATTAACAGTAGATGAATAATGAACCTTGTCGCTTCCCACTCAAGCTTCAACCAGTTCATTATAATTGCACCTCATATTCCGCCTGGGTTGCTTGCGTCCGGATGGCATGAACGTTGAATTCTCCCAGTTTTGCTAGCCCTTGCTGTCTCCTCCCCTTCCTTAACCCTCGAGCTGTCTCCTCCCATCCCCCCGCCCTCGGGCTCCTCCTCCTCCCTTTTTCCTTCCTTCTCCCCCCCCCCCCCCCCATCAGTCTGAAGAAGGGTTTCGGCCCGAAACGTCGCCTATTTCCTTCGCTCCATAGATGCTGCTGCACCCGCTGAGTTTCTCCAGCATTTTTGTGTACCTTCCATTATAATTACAGGGTGTGGGCTGTACCGGCCAGGTCTGCATCTATTGTCCATTCCCTGAAATGAATTATGTTTCAGGGAGCAGCTGAGAGTGAATCCCATTGCTGTAAATATGGAGACGTACATTGAGGATGGCAGATGCCCCTATTTAAAAATCATCAGTGAATCAGATAGGATTTTACAACATTCCAGTTGTAACCATTTCTATGTGTAGGAAAGAACTGCAGATGCTGGTTTAAATCGAAGGTAGACACAAAATGCTGGAGTAACTCAGCAGGACAGGCAGCATCTCTGAAGAAAGGTCTTGACCCGAAACGTTACCCATTCCTTCTCTCCAGAGATGCTGCCTGTCCCGCTGAGTTACTCCAACATTTTGTGTCTACCTGTAACCATTACTAACCTATTAGTCCCTTTTTCTATTTATAAGGTCATAAATGGTAGAAGTAGAATTCGGCCATTCAGCCCATCAAGTCTACTCCACCATACAATCATGGCTGATCTATCTCTCCCTCCTAACCCCATTCTCCTGCCTCCTCCCCATAACCTCTGACACCCGTACCAATCAAAAATCTATCTATCTCTGCCTTAAAGGTATCCACTGATGGCCTCCACAGTGGCAAAGAATTCCACAGATTCACCACCCTCTAACGAAATGCATTTCTCATCATCTCCTTCCTAAAAGAACATCCTTTAATTCTGAGGCTATGACCTCTAGTCCTGGACTTTTCCATTTGATGAATTACATTTAAATTTCCCAGCTGTTGATTTGTTTCATACTAATGTCTGGAT
This sequence comes from Leucoraja erinaceus, assembly GCF_028641065.1. NCBI lineage: Eukaryota > Metazoa > Chordata > Chondrichthyes > Rajiformes > Rajidae > Leucoraja > Leucoraja erinaceus. Next base: position 1,929,563 of record NC_073385.1, on the reverse strand, counting down.
GTTAGCCCAGAGTTTGAACTACTCTGTTACCATTCAGCAGATTGATCCACTCTCCTCAGCATCAGCTTGCTGCGGCTGTGATCCACACACTGCAGTGTGCTGTGACAACGCAGAAAAATCATGTTGGGAGCGCATCCCTCTCCCCGTGACCTCTAGCACTGAGAAGGATAAGAGAAGAAGCATGTGAAGTCCTGCCTTGTGACATCTTTTGCCAATTCCTTCATTACAACCGGACCGAGGGCCTGGGATTCCAATCTGTCACCTTTGCAAGAGCACCTTCACTCCGAAGCTACCAGAAGACCTGTCCCCACCCCAGCAGAGCAGCACAGAATGGGTCATAGATGTGACCTTATTCACATTGCCAACATTGCTTCAATTCAATTCAATTCAATTCAACTTTAATGTCATTGCACAAATACGAGTATGGGTACAACGAAATGCAGTTTAGCGTCAGTCCCTAGTATAGTGCAATATAGAAATAAAAATAAAAATACAGAATAATCAAACAATAATCAAACAATGTGGACGGAGAGACTGGAGAAGTCTATCGGCGGGACTCCGAGTTCAGCAATGTGATGGTATTATTGTAGAAGCTGTTCCTCATCCTACTGGTACGAGACCTGAGGCTCCTGTACCGCCTCCCTGATGGGAGGAGGGCAAACAGTCCATGGTTGGGGTGTGAGGGGTCTTTAATGATCTTCCCGGCCCGTCTCAGACACCGTTTTCGGTGGAGGGCATCCATGGCAGGGAGCGGGGCACCGATGATGTGCTGCGCGGTTTTCACCACCCGTTGTAGTGCCTTCCTGTCCGCAGCAGTGCAGCTGCTGTACCATACCGTGAAGCAGGTGGTCAGGATACTCTCTATGGTACAGCGGCAAAAGTTGGTCAGGATCCGGGGGGACAGGTGGGCTTTCTTGAGCCTCCTCAGGAAGTAAAGGCGCTGCTGCACCTTTTTGATCAGCTTGGAGGTGTTGAAGGACCAGGACAGATCCTCCGAGATGTGTACCCCGAAGAATTTATAGCTGGAGACGCGCTCCACCTCAGTCCCGTTTATATGGATGGGGGTATGACTGCCTCCTCTGGTCTTCCTGAAGTCAACAATAATTTCCTTCGTCTTCTTGGAGTTGAGGACGAGGTTATTGTTGGCACACCAGGTTGTCAGGTGCTGGACCTCATCCCTGTAGGCTGACTCGTCGTTGTCACTGATCAGTCCTACCACCGTGGTGTCATCGGCAAATTTAATGATGGCGTTGGAGCCATTCTTAGGGATGCAGTCATGGGTGAAGAGGGAGTAGAGGAGAGGGCTGAGCACACAGCCCTGTGGCACGCCGGTGTTCAGTGTTATAGTGGAGGAGGTGAGGTTGTTGACCCTAACAGACTGTGGTCTGTTGGTGAGGAAATCCAGTGTCCAATTGCAGAGGGAGGTGGAGATGCCAAGTCCGCTGAGTTTGGTGATCAAGCTGGCGGGGATGACAGTGTTAAAGGCGGAGCTGAAATCAATGAACAGCAGCCTGATGTAGGAGTTGTTGTAGTCCAGGTGGGTCAGGGCAGAGTGTAGGGCCGCTGATATGGCATCCTCTGTAGACCTGTTGGTCCGGTAGGCAAACTGATGGGGGTCCAGTGTGGGGGGGAGGCAGGCTTTGAGGTGAGCCAAGATCAGCCGCTCAAAGCACTTAGCAATGGCAGGGGTGAGTGCCACTGGGCGGAAATCGTTGAGACTCCCTGTAGCTGATTGTTTGGGCACTGGCACGATGGTTGATGTCTTGAGGCAAGTGGGGACAACACCCTGGGCCAGTGACAGATTGAAAATGTCAGTGAGGACTAGGGATAGTTGTCCAGCACATGCCCCGAGCACCCGCTTGGGGTTAATTTAATGTGTTTCAGTAAAATCTCAAAGTAAAAGAGACCATCGTTTTGTTTAAGCTACTAAAATAACATCTAGAATATCTAGCCTTTTGCAGAAAATTATGGTACAAATAAAAATGTGAAAATTACACTTCAGCACAACAGACCCAGTCCAACATACTGTATTCTGCTAATTTATACATCTGAGAAAAATCCCATTAGACTTGGAGTATTTTTGAAATGGCAGAAGCTAGAGAATTTTAAGAGAAAGTAGATCCATTTTTGAAAGATCAGCATTTTGGGAGCTGTGGGAAATTGGCACAGATGGGATAAACACAGTGATTATTAAAATTATGTTTTGTTAATAACTGCAGCGAGATTAAATCAAAATGTAAAATGCTTATTTTTTTTAAACTGAAGATATTGTTTGTAACATAGGCGTCACACATATCCTACTGTGTTTTTGTTTCTCCTTGACGATGCTAAGTAAGAAACAAATTAACACACAAAACAGTCACTTATGCAGAGTTGTATTGTGAATAATAACAGCCTTGTTTTATGTCATTAGCATCTATCAATGCCTCTCTGTATTCCCAGATGGCAATGCACTTGGCACTTCAACATTCCTCATGTACTTGGAGATGACAAAGCCAGTTGTGCTCTCTGGTGCAGTAAGCAATGCATCACCAAGCCGAGGAAACAATGAGATGATGAGATCCAGAGGATGCACTCAGCTGAACCAATGAATCAAAACAAGTCTCTCTCCTCACTCATCTTACAATCAGAGGCTTCAATGTGTTACGCAAGCTGCTAGCATGACTATAAGAAAATATTTGTTTTAATAATAAATTCCAAAGAACCAGTGGACAACTAAAGTGACTTAAAAATGGAGAATAGTATCAGGCTTTTGAACAGTCCTTCCATAAGCAAATGTACCGTCCCGTTCCTGTACCTCTACTCTCCATTGTGGACATTGGACATTGTGCATGGAACTGATGTGCTGCAATGCTGAGAATGATGTTCTGCACTCTGTATCCTTCCCTTTGCTCTATCTATTGTACTTGAGTTTAACTTGCTTGTATTTATGTATAGTATATCTGATCTGTTTGGATAACATGCAAAACAAAGCTTTGCACTGTTCCTCGATACACGTGACAATAATAAACGTAAATCTAAACTAATGCAACTTACGGGCACCATAGTTTAAAGCCTAATGTGGGTATATTTTTTTTCAAAAACTATTAGAAAAGCTAAAATTAAACATTTAATAGAATAATTTCTCATATTCAATAAAGGAAGATCATGTTTGACTATCCTTATCAATTTTTTTCAATTGAGGTTGGATAAGGGTATAATAGATCTAATATATTTAGATATTTTGAAGGCTTTGGATAGCATACTGCCCAACAGATTTGTGATTGAAATCAGAATAAATGAAATCAGGAGACAAGCAGCACGAGCGATAGCAATGTACCAGGAAACAGAAAATAAGAGTACCCACCTTTATATTAATTGGTCGGAAATACAACAGCAGAATTTGGGAAGGTGAACAAAATGCCAAGTTAAACTAATCTCCTCAGACTGCACGTGATACATATCCCTCCATATCCATGTGCCTATCTAAAAGCCACTTCAACGCCACTATCGTATCTGCTCCCACCACCACCCCCAGCCGTGTATTCCAGGCATCTCCCATTCTCTGGGTAAAAATACTTGCCCGCACAACTCCGTTAAGCTTTGCCTCTTTCACCTTAAAGCTATGCCCTCAAGTCCTTGACATTTTCAGCTAGGAAAAAGTTTCGACAGTTTGTCCTCTCATAATTTGTACTTATTTGAGGTCTATTAGTCTTCAAAATTCCAGAGAAAACAATCCAAGTTTGTCCAACATCTCCCTATAGCTTCCACCCCTAATCCAGGCAGCATTCTAGAAACCTCTTCCGCGGGTTTGAGGTTCTGACCTCGGCCCGACATTGGCCCGACTCGTGCCGAACCCGTGTTTCCGTCTGGAGTCCAACCCTCTCCGACCTCCAACTATACTATGTAGCTGACTTGAAGGGCCGAATGGCCTACTCCTGCACCTATTGTTTATTGTCTATGTTGTACCAGCCTTCCTCTTCCAAGTAGCAGAGCAAATTCAGGTTCCTGAGGTAAAAGGCCAATATCTCCGTCAGCTAGTTCAGCAACTATTGTTTGTTTGATCCAACTGATATAATACAAAGGGTAATACGATAAAAGAAAACAGTTTTTAAGGAAATTCATCACTTGAAGACAGCCTTGAATCCATTAGACCTTTGAAAAAAAAGTAAATAGCCAGGAAACAGCAAAAGATCACTTCAGTTTGTCAGAGATTCAGCACGATGCATTCACTACTCATTAGGATAATTGTATTTCTATCTCTAAAGCATCGCAAACCAATGGAGTATAACTGGAAGTGATAGCTTGGATTGGAACTGGTTTGATATTTTTGGTGGGTAATGATTATAGCAAAAGGATTTGAGTATAAGAGCAGGGAGGTTCTACTGCAGTTGTACAGGGTCTTGGTGAGACCACACCTGGAGTATTGCGTACAGTTTTGGTCTCCTAATCTGAGGAAAGACATTCTTGCCATAGAGGGAGTACAGAGAAGGTTCACCAGACTGATTCCTGGACTTTAATATGAAGAAAGACTGGATAGACTTGGCTTGTACTCGCTAGAATTTAGAAGATTGAATGGGGATCTTATAGAAACTTACAAAATTCTTAAGGGGTTGGACAGGCTAGATGCAGGAAGATTATACCCGATGTTGGGGAAGTCCAGAACTAGGGGTCACAGTTTAAGGATAAGAGGGAAGTCTTTTAGGACCGAGATGAGAAAATCATTTTTTACACAGAGAGTGGTGAATCTGTGGAATTCTTGCCACAGAAGGTAGTTGAGGCCAGTTCATTGGCTATATTTAAGAGGGAGTTAGATGTGGCCCTTGTGGCTAAAGGGATCAGGGGGTATGGAGAGAAGGCAGGTACAGGATACTGAGTTGGATGATCAGCCATGATCATATTGAATGGCGGTGCAGGCTCGAAGGGCCGAATGGCCTACTCCTGCACCTAATTTCTATGTTTCTATGTAAGTCTACTCCGCCATTCAATCTTTTAAAAATAGACATGGAATCAAACTCAGTAAGAAATAATATTATATTAAGGTGATTATGATTACATATATTGGGGAAACACTGGGTACATGTTGTGTAATATAGATTTAATTACACAAAGGAACAAGTGCAAGTTAAACAACATTAATATGTTGTTCTGAGTTGTGAAATTAATCTCTGTGAAACTCTCCATCTTCTCTCCTGCACCTCTCCTCCATGTTACCTGATCCTGCCTATCTTTTATTTAAATTGACATCTGCTGTGTGCTCATCCTTGTAAGCTGTGGAGGCCATGGGTTAGGGAAGCTTTTAATATGCTGTTGCATTGATGAATCCTAAATAGCATTTCGGTCTTCATTAGTGTTATAAACAGCCGCGGATCTGGGGATTGACTTTCCAGTGACACCTTGCTGAGCAAATGACAAAGTCATTGGGTAATTAGTTGTAGCTGCTTCAGGTGCATTTTGGAAATAAACTAAAGTTAGCAAATCAGTGATACCTAACATTCTTACCTTGGTTCTGGCTAGTGTCTTTATTCCGAGTTATATATTGCTGCTACACAGGGAGCAATGCAGATAGACTAACGCAAGATGTCCTATTATTTTTGGAGTATTGGAGATGCTATATCAATACAATCTTCTGTTGTTATTTATTGGGATGCACTTAGGAAAACAATTCCTCACAAGCACTTATAAGTGCAGGAAAGGACTGCAGATGCTGGTTTACACTGAAGATAGACACAACACACTGGAGTAACTCAGTGGGATAGAGGGAAAAGGTAATGTTTCAGGTCAAGACCCCTTTTCAATCTGTCTATGTGATTTTTTTTATCATTCATCCATTCAATGGGTGTGTCCTTTGCAGGCTGAGCTACATTTAATTGTCTATCCCTGACAGTTCTTGAGAAGGTGATAGTGAGCTGCCATCTTGGACCACTGGAGTCCATGAGGTGTAAGAGCATTTGTGGATTTTGGCCCAAGGCCCAGTGACAGTGAAGGAACGGTGAGATAGTTCTAACTCAGGAAGGTATACGGCTTGATGGACAGTTTCCAGGTGATGCTGTTCCCATGTGTTTGCTGCTCTTGTCCTTCCAGCTGCTAGAGGTCATTGGTTTAGAAGTGTCTGGTGTCTTGGTGAGTTGCTGCAGTGCATCCTGCAGATGGTAGAAACTGCTGCTATTGTGCATCGGTGGTGAAGGGTAGTGAATGGTTGTTTACCAAATGGGCTGTTGTTTGCTTCAGGGAGTTGAGCTTCTTGAATGGTTTTATGCTCCATTCATCCAGGTAAGTGTAGAGTATTCCATCGCATTCCTGATTTAAGCCTCGTAAATGGGAGATATGCTCTGGGACGTTTTACGAGGTGGCTTTCCCACCATAATATTCCTAGCTCTTGCAGCCACTTTGTGTATATGGACACACCGGTTCAGTTTCAGGCTGTGAAGAGGGTAACCCACCTCCTGAAACTTCCCAGAGTTTCTAGCTCCCAATTCAGATAATTATAGGCTTAAGTGTCGCATCAATGAACCAAATGCAACCAATACCGCAGATGGTTTCCTCGACAATATTCATCTGTGAAGAAACATCGGCAATGAGCTAGATTTTGCATTCATCATATGTTGCTGATTGCAGAAGCATGTTGTGGGCAAGTTATATGCCAATGCACAGAAATTCCTGAGTACAATGCATGTTAGTGGGATTTGATAATAAGAGGCTGTGCGAGAGGCATCATCTCCAGCCATCAGATTGTAGCTGGAACGACAGACCTGCCATTGATTGCCATAATTACCACAACTGTCTCTTGGCAAATCCTTACCAAACCTGCTGAACCTGGGCCAAACGCAGGCAGGTGGGACTAGTGTAGATGTGACATGTTGGTTGTTGTGGGCAAGTTGGGCCAATGGGCCTGTTTCCATGATATATAGCTCTATGCCTTGATAACTGCATTGAGATTTCATCAGTCGTTGCATCAGTGTATTCCATGCCACACTGTTCACTGTATCACAGGCATAAGGGCATCACACTCTTGACTTGAACCTTGTAAACATAGAAACATAGAAATTAGGTGCAGGAGTAGGCCATTCGGCCCTTCGAGCCTGCACCGCCATTCAATATGATCATGGCTGATCATCCAACTCAGAATCCCGTACCTGCCTTCTCTCCATACCCCCTGATCCCCTTAGCCACAAGGGCCACATCTAACTCCCTCTTAAATATAGCCAATGAGCTGGCCTCAACTACCCTCTGTGGCAGAGAGTTCCAGAGATTCACCACTCTCTGCGTGAAAAAAGTTCTTCTCATCTCGGTTTTAAAGGATTTCCCCCTTATCCTTAAGCTGTGACCCCTTGTCCTGGACTTCCCTAACATCGGGAACAATCTTCCTGCATCTAGCCTGTCCAACCCCTTAAGAATTTTGTAAGTTTCTATAAGATCCCCTCTCAGTCTCCTAAATTCTAGAGAGTATAAACCAAGTCTATCCAGTCTTTCCTCATAAGACAGTCCTGACATCCCAGGAATCAGTCTGGTGAACCGTCTCTGCACTCCCTCTATGGCAATAATGTCCTTCCTCAGATTTGGAGACCAAAACTGTACGCAATACTCCAGGTGTGGTCTCACCAAGACCCTGTACAACTGCAGTAGAACCTCCCTGCTCCTATACTCAAATCCTTTTGCAATGAAAGCTAACATACCATTCGCTTTCTTTACTGCCTGCTGCACCTGCATGCCTACCTTCAATGACTGGTGTACCCATGACACCCACCAGGTCTCGCTGCATCTCCCCCTTTCCCAATCGGCCACCATTTAGATAATAGTCTGCTTTCCCCGTTTTTGCCACCAAAATGGATAACCTCACATTTATCCACATTATACTGCATCTGCCAAACATTTGCCCACTCACCCAACCTATCCAAGTCCCCTTTCAGTCTCCTAACATCCTCCCCACAGCTAACACTGCCCCCCAGCTTAGTGTCATCCGCAAACTTGGAGATATTGCCTCCAATTCCCTCATCCAGATCACTAATATATATTGTAAATAGCTGGGGTCCCAGTACTGAGCCTTGGGGTACCCCACTAGTCACTGCCTGCCATTGTGAAAAGGACCCGTTTACTCCTACTCTTTGCTTCCTGTTTGCCAGCCAGTTCTCTATCCACATCAATACTGAACCCCCAATGCCTTGTAGATGGTGAACAATCTCTGGGAAGTTGTAGGCAGTGTGTTATTCTTAGTCTCTAATGCGTTACAGTATTTGTGGTATTTAGTTCTACAACCATCTACAACCATCTGAAGTAGGAGCTAAGATTTCACCCATTTCACAGTAAGCCGGAGCTGAAGATAGGAGCCAGGTGAGTAGAGTTCTGCATTCTGAGACTGATCTAGAGTGACATGTACACAACGTGGCTGACTTAGTCGTTGTAGTCCGCGAGCATTGCCACTTTCATTTCACTGCACATCTCGTATGTGTATGTGACAAATAAATATGACTTGACTTGACTTGACTTACTAGCATGCACGAGAGGTCCCATGGTTAGTTTCGTTATTTTTTAGTTTAGAGATATAGCGTGGAACCAGGCCCTTCAGCCCACCGAGTCCGCACCAACCAGAGATCCCTACACATTACCACTACCCTACACACACTAGGGACAATTTACACTTATACCAAGACAATTAACTTACAAACCTGTACGTCTTTGGAGTGTGGGAGGAAACTAAAGATCTCGGAGAAAACCCACGCAGGTCACGGGGAGAATGTACAAACTCCGTACAGACAGCACCCGTAGTCGGGATCGAACCCGGGTCACTAGCGCTGCAAGCGCTGTAAGGCAGCAACTCTACCGCTGTGCCACTGTGCCACCCATTAGTTGTCACATGCAATGGTGATACCACTTGCAGAGGCACACCCACCTAACACGACTGCTACAAGGCAGTCCATGGAATCTGAACTTCCAGGTGTTGTAGAGAATGTTGGTATAAAAGAATAACAGGATTAACCTAACTCCCCTACATTGTTAATGTTAATTCCCGGGATGGCAGGACTGTCATATGCTGAGAGAATGGAGCAGCTGGGCTTGTACACTGTGGAGTTTAGAAGGATGAGAGGGTGTCTCATTGAAACATATAAGATTGTTAAGGGCTTGGACACGCTAGAGGCAGGAATCATGTTCCCGATGTTGGGGGAGTCCAGAACCAGGGGCCACAGTTTAAGAATAAGGAGTAAGCCATTTAGAATGGAGACAAGGAAACACTTTTTCTCACACAGAGTGGTGAGTCTGTGGAATTCGCTGCCTCAGAGGGTGGTGGAGGCAGGTTCTCTGGATACTTTCAAGAGAGAGAGCTAGATAGGGTTCTTAAAAATAGCGGAGTCAGAGGATATGAGGAGAAGGCAGGAACGGGGTACTGATTGGGGATGATCAGCCATGATCACATTGAATGGCGGTGCTGGCTCGAAGGGCCGAATGGCCTACTCCTGCACCTATTGTCTATTGTCTATCGGTGATATCAAGCGCAGACCAGCCAACTGCTTTGTTGAGTATCTACACTCTGTCTGGGGCTCCTTATTTCAAGGCATTTTAATTCCCCTTCCCATTCCCACAACAGTCTGTCAGTCATCAACCTCCTCCACTGCCAGTGGGTGATGCTAAAGGCAACCTATAGAAACAGCACCTCGTGTTCCATCTGGGTAGTTTACAACCCAACAGTATGTACAATGAGTTCTCCAAATCTCAGGTAATCTGCACCCCCTCTCCTCTCTCAAGCACCCTTCCTTCCAGCCCTCCCTCAAAGCCCCCTATTACCCTGTTCCTTTCCCCTTCCTCCAATGTTCCGACCTACCAACAATGTCACCCTTATTGTTGCTACTCTTTCTTTCTCATCAGATTCCATATCCTGCAGAAGTTTGTTCTCTCCACTGACCCCATCTCAACCTGTTGCTAACTCCACCCTTCCCTCCCCTCTCCTCCCTAACAAGCTCTGCCAATCGACTCCCCCCACCCCCCCCCCTCACCTGTAACCACCTATCACGTGCTGGCTCTACCCCCACCCCCACCCCCCCCCACCTCTTTACGCTCTCTCCCCTCGCTCTGATGCAAGGTCTTGACCCAAAATGCCGATTGTCCATTTAACATCCACAGATGCCACCTGACCTTCTGAGCTCTTCCAGCAGTTTGGCGTTTAGTGTAAACTAGACTAGGGTATTTTTTTTAATGATTGGAGGCTTGGAAACTGAATGAGATCCAATTACATTGCAAAATCCGTTTTGGAATTTGAACTTTAGTCTAATTATCGAAAGGAAGTAACACATCGCCTCCTTCAAACGTATTGAATGTGACAAATAGATATTTCTATATGCACTGATATTGCAGATTTAAAATCCCTGCAGGGCATTTCACCATAGATAATTCTCCAAACAGATACATGGCCGTCTCCCCGGTGATGCTGGATCAAGAATAAACATATCATAGGTTTACAAACCATAGGTTTAAGGTGAAGGGGAAAAGATTGAATAGGAATCTGAAGGGTAACTTTTTCACGCAAAGGGTGGTGCGTGTATGGAACAAGCTGCCAGAGGAGGTAGTTGAGGCTGGGACTATCCCAACATTTAAGAAACAGTTAGATAGATACATGGATAGGACAGGTTTGGAAGGATATGGACCAAATGCAGACAGGTGGGACTAGTGTAGCTGGGACATGTTGGCCAGTGAGGGCAAGTGAAGGGCCTGTTTCCACACTGTATCACTCTGACACTATATCACTTTAACCAATAAATCATATTTAATACTTTTAGCATCAGTGGTGAGAAGGACTCTGAGGTGCACTATATCTCCATTTAGAGAGGTGAGTGCTAGCCTAGAGGTATGTTGGCCGGTGAGGGCAAGTGGAGGGCCTGTTTCCACACTGTATCACTCCACAACAACTATTTTTCTCCCCTTCCATTTAATGCACCCATCCACCAGCTACTGAATGTGATGCTCTGCACCATCACCCTGCGATCTGGCTGACCCCAATGTGCATCCCTGGTCACCTGGTGCAAGAGTGGCTCAGCTGTAGAGTTGCTGCCTTGCAGCAACAGAGACCTGATCCTGACTACAGGTGCTATCGGTACAGCGTTTGTCCGTTCTCCCTGTGACCGCGTGGGTTTTCTCTGGGTGCTCCAGTTGCCTGTCACATTGCAAAGAAGTGCAGGTTTGTAGGTTAATTGGCTTCTGTAAATTGTCCCCAGTGTTCAGGATAAAACTAGCGTACGGATGATTGCATGATAGAAACATAGAAATTAGGTGCAGGAGTAGGCCATTCGGCCCTTCAAGCCTGCACCGCCATTCAATATGATCATGGCTGATCATCCAACTCGGTATCCCGTACCTGCCTTCTCTCCATACCCTCTGATCCCCTTAGCCACAAGGGCCACATCTAACTCCCTCTTAAATATAGCCAATGAACTGGCCTCGACTACCCTCTGTGGCAGAGAGTTCCAGAGATTCATCACTCTCTGTGTGAAAAAAGTTCTTCTCATCTCGGTTTTAAAGGATTTCCCCCTTATCCTTAAGCTGTGACCCCTTGTCCTGGACTTCCCAAACATCGGGAACAATCTTCCTGCATCTAGCCTGTCCAACCCCTTAAGAATTTTGTAAGTTTCTATAAGATCCCCTCTCAATCTCCTAAATTCTAGAGAGTATAAACCAAGTCTATCCAGTCTTTCTTCATAAGACAGTCCTGACATCCCAGGAATCAGTCTGGTGAACCTTCTCTGCACTCCCTCTATGGCAATAATGTCCTTCCTCAGATTTGGAGACCAAAACTGTACGCAATACTCCAGGTGTGGTCTCACCAAGACCCTGTACAACTGCAGTAGAACCTCCCTGCTCCTATACTCAAATCCTTTTGCTATGAAAGCTAACATACCATTCGCTTTCTTTACTGCCTGCTGCACCTGCATGCCTACTTTCAATGACTGGTGTACCATGACACCCAGGTCTCGCTGCATCTCCCCTTTTCCTAGTTGGCCACCATTATGGTGGTGTACGGCATGGACTCGATAGGCCGAAGAGCCTGTTTTCAGGCTGTATCTCTAAACTAAGCTAAATTAAACGAATCTCTCCTGATTTCTTCCTTGAACTCCTTCTCTCTCCACCATCCCGTTGATGATTTACTTCCCAACCCTGCGCTCTGACCCATAACAACTAAAACATTCCTGGTTGTACATTACAAACTACAAGAATAATGCTAATGTCATGTGGCAACTATGCAACAGATTTCCTGTAACTCCTGCACTTATCATTTTGGATCTCCTGAACAATTATGTCGTGCAATTATTATCTCCACTTAAATGAGACAGAATTCGGAGTCAGATTGGGATTGTATCTTCTCTGTTGGATTTTCCTCGACTTGTCGCATTGGAGCTGAAGTCTGATTTATTGCCTGAATATCCTCTCCCCTTGCAAAGGCATTTTTAATAACAAAGAAATGGAGAATGCTGTAAATAAGCAGCGGTCTGGCAGCAATTTGCAGAGGAAAAATACAGAGCTAACGTTTAAAGTCAATAACTTTTATTAGAACTGAAAACATTTAGCGATCAAGCACATTATACTCAGTGTAGAAGGCTTGGGGGTGGAGAGAAAAGGTGGATGTCTGGGATGGGTCTCCCATCATAGGTATTCCCAGTGTTTCCTCCATCCCTTTCCCTTCCCTACAATGTTGGAATCATCTTCATCATGTGCCTTTGATTTTGATACCACCCAACTAATTTTAGCTCTGTATTTTATATATATGAAAAAAGGCAATTGTCCACTATCCTCTGCTCTGCAATATGAGCTAGTTTCTGAATATAAGCCAAGTTGACCCTCACGCTTCTGTTGTATGAGACTCCATTTCATTGAGCACCCTTCAATGTGGTACTTTATCCATCAACACCACAATGACATACAGATTGTGGAGATGTATTGCCCTGGTGTGTAGGTGAATGACATCATCTAGTTGGAGTTGATGGGAATGCAGAGAGAATAAGTGTGGGATTTACGATTAGTGTAAAAGAATGCTTGATGGTTGGCACAGGTTCATTGGATTGAAGGACCTATTTCTGTGCAGTATGTAATTAAATCTGTAACACTGTAAAATGGGTAGGTGTCCACACCACACAAAAACAATTTTTAGTTGTAGAAAATAAACATAGAATATACTTTGAGATTAGAGGCAATAATCTTGTTCGAAATCTGAATAGTTATTAAACATTGAAAGGCAGCAATGACAAAATATTTTGGTTGTAGAACCTCTGTTAGAAATTTATCACAAAGATCAACCTCTACAGTTGAGCCTAACATCAATACCATTAATTGTTTCAGCTTGGAAAACAAGGGTAATTAGTCTCTAGGCGGGATCAGATGTTCAATCTAGCAATCTTTCAATTAACTTGTTGAACAAAATGGCAGGTTATCCAGATCATTGATTTTATTAAACATTTCGGGCAGTTTATATTTTATCGGCTGTGATCTAAGTCAAGCAGTAAGGGAGAGAGAACAACATTGAATTTCTGCTTAGACATCGATTTTCTTTAACAACTTTCCAGACAAACATTTTATCATTTTTGGGCTATTTCTAAATAGATCTTCAGCTGCACAATTCTGCCTTCCTCCCCAGTCTTTTAATGTCTGAAAGGTTCCATTACCACGTGAATCGGGGGAGGGGAAATGAATCATTCCACAAGTGGATAAGCTAGGCTTTTACCAAGATAAATACAGCCAGTTAATTTTCTACCACCCACAGTTAGATGTAAATCTCTACTTTCCCTCTGTACCAGCCATCAATTATAGAATTAGATGCATTATGCAAAGTATTGATGTTTCATTTTCCAAGGTTGCTGTTCCAGAAATTTAACATGTTGCAAGCTGTAGCATTTTAATTTGGTGATGGAGTGAATCTACTGTTGGGTTTAAGGTTGATCAGTTTCAATGTGGCAAGTTGCTGCAAGAATGATTGGAAGGTTACAATCTGTTAACAGGGTAAGCAAAATGAGAAGATTTGTAATCCCCATAAGATGATGGAAGTGGCTGGCACTAGATGATAGTTGGGTGTTAGGTTCACAAGTTCTAGGAGTAGGATTAGGCCATTCGGCCCATCAGGTCTACTCCACCATTCAATGATGGCTGATCGGCCTAAAGTTGAGGGTGTGTTGTAAATCTTTCAATCGCCATCCAATTTATCCAAAACAATTTGAGCTGAATACAGGGGTAGTGAGATTCCCTTTTCAGGAGAGGCTGGTTGGCTGTTGCTTTGTAAGCACAATACTAAAATGAGTTTGTGACTCGATGCATATATGTTTTCCAAGCTTCATGGAAGTCACTGATAAAACTGATGATGAAGCAATAAAAAATAAAATGCTATATATATTATATACATAGTGCATTTGTGGAGGGGAAAAGAGATTTAATGTTTCAGTCTAATCAGGATTTCTCGAGATTAGAGATTGGAGATAATGTAATCAGAATTTGAGCTGGATTTGTAACTTCACTTTCCAAACTTGAGGTTTTCACTAGTGAACTAAACTGTGAAGCTCACCAGTAGTATGGTGTGTTCCTCTTATACAGTGGGGGCACAATGGACAAGAGTTTCAGGAAAACCAAAATAATTCTTCTTGTATATCAGCAGCTATACAGGATAGACAGGATTACAGGGGCAGGGTAAACAGGCAGAGGTCCAGAACAACCTGTTGCTAGCTGAGCTCCATGCCATTGGCTAAGTCACATTTGCCCTTGATATTTTGCCTCTGGCTTTTTCAGGAGTGAGCCAGGGATTTATACAACATCTTGCCGTTGGCAGCGCAAACATTAGGCACATGTTCGACACATTGTTCTCCAAGGCAGCCAATAACCTCAATAGACAATAACTTTGAGGACAGTCAGAATGAGAAACATTTGAGTCGGTGACCTTGGGCAGCCCCTCATTTGGGCAGGATGCCTATTTACTATACAATGTAACGAGCACTCAATCTATTAACTCAGGAATGTTCATAAACCTGAAGGGGTTCAGGTACATCAACTTGCAACGGGTCAATAATTGTAAGAACATATTTCTGCAAATTTCTGAATAGTTGCCATGACATATTCAGTTGGACAGCTACTCTCTCTAATCTTATCAGCAGACTTACTGGCTTGAAGCTAAAAGATATCATCTTAAATAATTACTGAATGTACCCATGTGGAAGTAATGTAGTTAATCTTGGGACAGATATAATTAAAGATAGCTATCAATGCGAAATCTAGCTGAACAAATCATTTGCATGCGTAGGTTTCACATCAAGTACATACGTATGCATTTTGAAACAAGATAACCTGCACAGTTATAAGGATAGAAAGTATTGGAGATACTCAGCAGGGCAGACGGCAACTTTGTGAGAATTATGGGGTTAACATTCCAGGATGATGACTTTTCATCAAAGCAGTACAATTACTATCTACATTTATTAAGTATGAATTTAGCAAGGAAAAGTCATCACAATTTTGGGGAACAAAATTACAGAAAATTGTGAATATGACTAAATATAAACAATGCTGGCACAGTGAGGGTAGAATTGTTGCCATGCAGTGCCAAAGACCCAGGTTCGATCCTGACCTCGAGTCCTGTCTGTAAAGAGTTTGTACATGCTCCCTGCACATGGTATTGGGAGTTCAGTACTGATGTGGATAGAGAACTGGCTGGCAGACAGGAAGCAAAGAGTATGAGTAAACGGGTCCTTTTCACAATGGCAGGCAGTGACTAGTGGGGTACCACAAGGCTCAGTGCTGGGACCCCAGCTATTTACAATATATATTAATGATTTGGACAAGGGAATTGAATGCAACATCTCCAAGTTTGTGGATGATACGAAGCTGGGGGGCAGTGTTAGCTGTGAGGAGGATGCTAGGAGACTGCAAGGTGACTTGGATAGGCTGGGTGAGTGGGCAAATGCATGGCAGATACAGTATAATGTGGATAAATGTGAGGTTATCCACTTTGGTGGCAAAAACAGGAAAGTAGACTATTAGCTGAATGGTGGCCGATTAGGAAAAGGGGAGATGCAACGTGACCTGGGTGTCATGGTACACCAGTCATTAAAAGTAGGCATGCAGGTGCAGCAGGCAGTGAAGAAAGCAAATGGTATGTTAGCATTCATAGCAAAAGGATTCGCGTATAGGAGCAGGGAGGTTCTACAGGGTCTTGGTTAGACCACACCTGGAGTATTTCATACAGTCTTGGTCTCCTAATCTGAGGAAAGACATTCTTGCCATAGAGGGAGTACAGAGAAGGTTCACCAGACTGATTCCTGGGATGTCAGGACTTTCATATGAAGAAAGACTGGGTAGACTCGGCTTGTACTCGCTAGAATTTAGAAGATTGAGGGTGGATCTTGTAGAAACTTACAAAATTCTTAAGGGGTTGGACAGGCTAGATGCAGGAAGATTGTTCAGAACAAGGGGTCACAGCTTAAGGATAAGGGGGAAATCTTTTAGGACCGAGATGAGAAAAACATTTTTCACACAGAGAGTGGTGAATCTCTGGAATTCTCTGCCACAGAAGGTAGTTGAGGCCAATTCATTGTCTATATTTAAGAGGGAGTTAGATGTGGCGCTTGTGGCTAAGGGGATCAGGGGGTATGGAGAAAAGGCAGGTACTGGATACTGAGTTGGATGTTCAGCCATGATCATATTGAATGGCGGTGCAGGCTCGAAGGGCCGAATGGCCTACTCCTGCACCTATTTTCTATGTTTCTATGTTTCTATGTGACCATGTGGTTTACTCCGGGTGTTCTGGATTCCTCCCACATTCCAAAGATGTGCAGATGTGTAGTTTAATTGGCTTCTGTAAATTGTCCCTAGTGCAAAGGATAGAACTAGTGTACAGATGAATGTTTGTTGGTGCACTCTTGGTGGGCCAGAACGCCCGTTTCCACACAGTATCACTCATTTCAACTACAATGACAGTGAAACGGTAACATTAAATGGAACGCGTCATGGATTACCAATCTGTTTTGTCCATGCCACCATTTCTTTAAAAAAAATCAAAACTACTCTGAAGGATGTCCCAACTGGAAACGTCACCTTTCTATGTTCTCCAAAGATGCTGCCTGACCTGCTGAGTTACTCCAACACTTTGTGACTATTTTTTGTAAACCAGCATCCACAGTTCCTTGTTTATAAGAATATTAGCTCTCCAGATTCACCTTTCTCCAATGTTTGTCTTTGGTTTTGTAAGATACAAGTTTTTATTTCAAAGTTACAAAAAATTAAATAGCAATATTATTTGCACGATTTTACCAAAATATTACGAGAAAATCTATTTCTGCCAAATTGTTTTAATTGTGTTCTCATGAAAAGCTAATTCAAAGGAACTCATTCTTAGATTAATGCAATTAAATTTTGAATGTTATACCTGGAATCTAGTTCAATGGAATTCAGTGGAACCCAATTTTTAAACCTCAATTGGAACAATTAATTAATTAGGGCGATTAATTCTCTAATGACTGAGGAATAAAAATCTCGCACGATACTGACATTATCATTTGATCACTCATGTTAATTACTTGGCCAGGAAGACCCAGTGTTTTACATGCAAAGGAGGAAAAATGGCAAATTAATTATCAATGTGAAATGTAATGTGTTTCTTGACTTCTTAATATTTTGTTTCTAAGAGATTCACTTCACATAATTTTGAAAGAGGACAAAAATACAAAAGTTTTTCTGGGTTAAAATGTGCTTTATTACTTCAAAAGGATGAAGGGGTGAAAGAAATGAGCGACACCAGCAAAACAAATTAAATAAAGTCAACAGGCTATGGGTATCACTTGTTTAACATAATTACTGGAAATGTATCTTTCGATCAGTTGCAGAAAATAATATTTTACAATGATAGATGATAAGATTTTTTTTCTTGCACATTGAATTCCCGTTGGTGACCTTCAAGTTTGCCACTACAATGGAATTGTTCTCCAAGAAGCATTCAAGGCAATTTTTTCCAAACAAAAAGTAATACCTCAGTCCTTTCAGCGCAGGGTACAGTACATTTTTGTTGGAATTTTATGACTTCATCACCTTAAGGATGATAACAATATATTTCCACCGCTGATAATGTAACAAAAAGTATGCAGAAAGGTAGAAAAACATACTTCAATACACTAGTAGGAACCACTCTCCCTGGTGCATGTGTGCAATCATAATGGCCTCATTGATAATTACAAAACAAACGTTTTGAGAAATATTATATTATGTCTTAATTACCATTGAAGATAAAATATAGGTTTCTATAAACTAATCACATGGATATTGCAGAGTAGTATTGCAATCTATTTCAAACTATGATAGGCAATTTCCATACTGTTCTTTGTAGAGCATGGATAAAGAAATTACTCTTAAGTGCAAGCTAAAACGTCATTTTATGCAATTCCGTTACTAAAAAAGGGTGTTTACAAAGCTCCTACATAAATGTATAGTGTACACTTTGAGATGACTATAGTGTTTTCAGTAATGAACTCAAATACAGTGCATAGCCTGAACTGCTAAGGATTTTTCACAGCATAGAGACATTAAAAAATACAAACTATTGGCACTACTGTTTCAATCTAAATCTAAATCTTATATAAAAGCCTTTTTCTTTAAGAGTGTTTAAAAGTCTTCCCTTATAATCTAAAGCGATCAACAGCAAAGAGCTTGTACAAAATGTTCCTCTCTTTATTCTTGGAGCACTGAAGCCAACATTTACATCTGTACTGCAAGATAACTAGAATCATAAATGTCACACAAGCCAATTATTGTCCCTGGGGACTCTTTGGTCAATGTGACTTCATGCTGGACTTTAAAAGCTTTGTGGTTTAATGTTGTGGTTAAATTAATACAATAATATTTTACTTGATTTGGATTATTGCAAAATATAAAGAAATCTTCAATTGATTTTTTTATTCTTATGAATGTAGTGTTAATGTGCAGGTTTTTGATTGAAGCTATAAAATTATGCAATAAATTTCATTTTTATGGCGCATATTCATAATTCCACTTAATTTTAATGCTTTCTTTCAGTATTAATGCAGTAAAACATAATTTTTACTACTTAAATACCGATAATACATTAATAAATCCATATTCCCAGGTTTAAGACACATAACAACTTTCCCAAAAAACCTTCTGTAAAAGATAAATGTTGCCAGTTCCTAACTATGTGGAAGAACTGACATTTCACCCCCTTTATTGTATATCAAAGTTTGTTTATTTAGCCTGGTACAGAATTGAATACATTCCTTGCTGGATCAGAGACAAATTCAGACATGAGGCTCTATAAGGCGCTGGTCAGGCCGCATTTAAAATATTGCGAGCCATTTTGGGCACCATATCTGAGGAAGGATGTGTTGACCCTGGAGAGGGTCCAGAGGAGGTTTACAAGAATGATCCCAGTAATGAGTGGGTTAGCATATGATGAGCGTTTGACAGCACTGGGCCTGTACTCGCTGGAGTATAGAAGAATGAGCGGGGACCTCATTGAAACATACCGAATAGTTAAAGGCTTGGATAGAGTAGATGTGGGGAGGAGGTTTCCACTGGTGGGAGAGTCTAGGACAAGAGGTCATAGCCTCAGAATAAAAGGACGGCCCTTTAGATAAGCGATGAGGAGGAATATCTCTCATCAGAGGGTGGTGAATCTGTGGAATTCTTTGCCACAGAAGGCTGTGGAGGTAGTCAATGGATCTTTTTAAGGCAAGGATAGATAGATTCTTGATTAGTGCGGGTGTCAGGGGTTATGGTGAGAAGGCAGGGGTTAGGAGAGAGAGATAGGTCAGCTATGATTGAATGGCGGAGTAAACTTGATGGGCTGAGTGGCCTCATTTGGCTCCTATCACCTATAATATGAAGAAGAGGAAAATGGTGACAAAGATACTGAGTCAAGAACCATTTCTGCAATCGAGGTACAAATTTTTATTTACACAAATATTAATTTCTCATTTTCTCATTTTATGATCTGAATGATAATTCTAGGACACTGTACAACTGGCAATATACTAAAAAGATCAATTTATTTTCTGTTTTTACAGATGCTAACATTGATCCAAAATGTATTATTTACACAAGTAGCCTGGTAGAATACCAGCAGTTGAACTAGTAATTGTTTCAGCATTATTGCAAAGTAGATTCTTCATTTTTTTTTTTTAGCAGTTAACACTATCCCAGAGACAGATTTGGAAGAGTAAATAGACTTGTTTTTCGCTTGTGTACAGCCAAGGGTATGGTTCCAGCAAACATCAATACAAAAACAGTACACATTTTCCAGTTGAGCTGTACTTATTCCAATTGCAGAATCTAACAACAGGGCACTATATTAGACCTGACATTTCAGCCAGTCAGAGCATCTTAGAGTTGACAGATGTCTCAGTGTTGACAGATACCAGAAAAAAAACAGATGATGTGACAGATCAAAACATAGAAACATAGAAAAATAGAAATTAGGTGCAGGAGTAGGCCATTCGGCCCTTCGAGCCTGCACCGCCATTCAATATGATCATGGCTGATCATCCAACTCGGTACCCTGTACCTGGCTTCTCTCCATACCCCCTGATCCCCTTAGCCACAAGGGCCACATCTAACTCCCTCTTAAATATAGCCAATGAACTGGCCTCGACTACCCTCTGTGGCAGAGAGTTCCAGAGATTCACCACTCTCTGTGTGAAAAAGTTCCTCTCATCTCAGTTTTAAAGGATTTCCCCCTTATCTTTAAGCTGTGACCCCTTGTCCTGGACTTCCCCAACATCAGGAGCAATCTTCCTGCATCTAGCCTGTCCAACCCCTTAAGAATTTTGTAAGTTTCTATAAGATCCCCTCTCAATCTCCTAAATTCTAGAGAGTATAAAAGGGATACACAACACAATCATTGTTTAATGTTCAACCACAAAATAGTTTTGGAAACATATACCTTGGATGCTGGTGAACGAGAATAATTAAAGCAACTGATGAAATACAACATGTAAAGTATATCTTTGTATTCGTAAATTAATATGTCATCCCATATAAAGAGCATGCAGCATATTTGATGTGCAAGATTGAAACAGTACTATTATATTCTTATTAAATTACAAAATATTCTATTAAAAACTATTTCATTGTAATATTTGTACACAGATTTCTACCTTATAAATTAAACCTCTTCCTGCTCGTAGGGAAAAGGATGATGAACCTACTGAGGTTAGTTTTGCTGGTGACTTGCACCTGATGGTTTAGCAGTGTAATGGGAGTGAACAAGAGGGGATGACAGATGGCGCAATGGGCTAAGTGTTCGGCTGGCGACCGGAAGGTAGCCGTTTCGAATCCCGCTTGGAGTGCATACTGTCGTTGTGTCCTTGGGCAAGACACTTCACCCACCTTTGCCTGTGTGTGTGTGAATGTAATTATGTGAAGCACTTTGGGGTCAATGCAAGTTGACTAAAAATGTGCTATATAAATAAAGTAATTAATTAATTAAGAGTTGCTACCGTTCCAAGTCCAGGATAAGGAAGAACCTTTAGAGTGGATAAAATTGAGATGCAGCTTCTGATGACTGTATTTCCACCTGAGCCATTTTGAACTGAGCACAATGTAACCACTTGCGGAGTACCGACAGGCTTGTGCTCATTTGCCCAGACCCATGGAATGACTGCAAAATGTGATGGTTGACATTGTTCTGGATTGACTGAAGACGTAGTTGGAGACCTGCAGACAGATGCTGGCGATCAGAGAGCATGTGGAAGATTAGAAAAGAGTTAGTCACAATTATAACTATTACAGCATGAGGCCACAATATAACTTTGAGAGAAACAACAGCACCAA
Source organism: Leucoraja erinaceus (assembly GCF_028641065.1). Classification (NCBI taxonomy): domain Eukaryota; kingdom Metazoa; phylum Chordata; class Chondrichthyes; order Rajiformes; family Rajidae; genus Leucoraja; species Leucoraja erinaceus. The sequence goes on along the minus strand of NC_073385.1, from coordinate 1,907,789 downwards.
CCTTCAAATTTGACTGAATCATCGGTAACCACATGGGTATAAGCTGTTTAAAGAAGAGAAGTTATAAATTGGGGTTGCTCCAGCATTGAAATAAAACATTTTTTATTGCAGATTAGTTTCCTTCATAATGCGCAGCCACATTATTCCATTGATAATATTATTTATATTCATGTATGCCCATGCAGACTTGAAATGTAATTAACAGAATCAAAGGCTAACTTCATAAAAGGCTGCTGTAGATTCTTCAATGTAATTTACATCGATTTCATAATGATGACCTGAACAATATGATAGCACAAGGCAGTTATCAATTTCAAATTAACAAATAGCCCAAAATCAAATGTCATCTATGGAAGAGAGCTCTAACTTAATACAGCTCCCTACAAGCAGAAGTGATTTATAACTTTACTCCAGAGACTCAGATCTATTTTTTAGATTATGTCTCTTAATTCCAGATTCCCTAACCAGCAATTTCTCCCTGTCTACCCATCGGCTCTCTTAAGTGTAATCAAAATCTGTGCAGTCTCTGGCAATAATACCTTTCATCCAGAAAGGAAAATAAAATATTTCTCAATTGCAAACATTAAACCAAAATATTGAGGAAACAAGGAACTGAAGATACACAAAAAAGCTGGAGAAACTCAGCGGGTGCAGCAGCATCTATGGAGCGAAGGAAATAGGCAACGTTTCGGGCCGAAACCCTTCTTCAGACTGATCGGGGGTGGGGGTGGGCGGGGACAAGAAAGGAAAAAGGAGGAGGAGCCCGAAGGCTGCGGGATGGGAGGAGACAGCAGGGGGGCTGAGGAAGGGGAGGAGACAGCAAGGACTAACAAAATTGGGAGAATTCGATGTTCATGCCCCCAGGATGCAGACTCCCCAAACGGAATATGAGGTGCTGTTCCTCCAATTTCCGGTGCTGTTCGCTGTGGCCATGGAGGAGACCCAGGACAGAGAGGTCGGAGACGGAGTGGGAGGGAGAGTTGAAGTGCTGAACCACCGGGAGGTCAGCTTGGTTATTGCGGACCGAGCGGAGATGTTCGGCGAAACGATCGCCCAACCTCCATTTGGTCTCACCGATATAGATCTGCTGACATCTAGAGCAGCGGACGCAATAGATGAGGTTGGAGGAGATGCAGGTAAACCTCTGTCGCACCTGGAACGATTGCTTGGGTCCTTGAACGGAGTCGAGGGGGAAGGTAAAGGGACAAGTGTTGCATCTCTTGCGGTTGCAAGGGAAAGTGCCCGGGGAGGGGGTGGTACGAGAGGGAAGGGAAGAATTGACAAGGGAGTTATGGAGGGAGCGGTCTTTGCGGAAGGCAGATATGGGGGGAGATGGGAAGATGTGGCGAGTGGTGGGGTCACGTTGGAGGTGGCGAAACTGACGGAGGATTACCTTTTGTATGTGAACTGAACAAGGAACTGAAGATACTGGTTTGCCAAGGAAAGACACACAATTCTGGATTTACTCAGTGGGTCAGGAAGTATTGTCATGGATAGGTCAATATATTGGGTTGTCAGCCAAATATAGAGTTGTGGTTGTGTGTGTGATACTCTGCTTCTGGAATGCAGCTCCATTGACTTCTATTGATTCCAATGAACTCAACAAGAATAATAGGAAATAGGAACAAAAGTAGGTTATTTGTTTTCTTGTGCCTTCTCCACTATTCAGTAATATTATCACTGACCTTTGGCGGCACAGCCATGTTATTAGACTATCAGATGTCCATTGATATCCTTGACATCCAACGAGTGTTGATCTTGCTCTTTAGATAACTCATTGACTGAGCTTCGACATCCCTTTTGGGTGGAGAATTCCAAATACTCTCTACTCTCTGGGTGAGAATATTTCATTCTCACCTCAGTCCTGAATGGTTAACCTTTTATTGTGATCCAGAGGAACATTTTTCCTGCATTTGCCCCGTCAATCACTTCTAGTTTTTTTTTACATTTCAAAAATATTGCCCCCCTAATCTCACAAGTTATCTTCTTAATCTCTTCTGATCGGAAAATATCTCACCCCAGGAATCAACCTGCATTCATTCGGTCATGAGTAAAACAAATTTCCTTCCCCTGCTCCTACCTTCAGAGTCCATATGGAGACCAGATCTACACACAATATTCCGGGGCAGTAAGAATGGAACTGAATTTTGGAGGTGGTGTGCAACACTATTACTAAATTATGCCTCTAGCACGTGTGACCCTGAGTAATTTTTACACCTCCCACTTCTTCTAACCAAATCCATACCTTCTCCTCAGTTTCATGAGGTTCAGATTTTAGCATGGGTTTAGAAACATAGAAATTAGGTGCAGGAGTAGGCCATTCGGCCCTTCGAGCCTGCACCGCCATTCAATATGATCATAGCTGATCATCCAACTCAGTATCCCGTACCTGCCTTCTCTTCATACCCTCTGATCCCCTTAGCCACAAGGGCCACATCTAACTCCCTCTTAAATATAGCCAATGAACTGGCCTCGACTACCCTCTGCGGCAGAGAGTTCCAGAGATTCACCACTCTCTGTGTGAAAAAAGTTCTTCTCATCTCGGTTTTAAAAGGATTTCCCCCTTATCCTTAAGCTGTGACCCCTTGTCCTGGACTTCCCCAACATCGGGAACAATCTTCCTGCATCTAGCCTGTCCAACCCCTTAAGAATTTTGTAAGTTTCTATAAGATCCCCTCTCAATCTCCTAAATTCTAGAGAGTATAAACCAAGTCTATCCAGTCTTTCTTCATAAGACAGACCTGACATCCCAGGAATCAGTCTGGTGAACCTTCTCTGCACTCCCTCTATGGCAATAATGTCTTTCCTCAGATTTGGAGACCAAAACTGTACGCAATACTCCAGGGTTTCCTTGAGGAACTTTATCAAATGCCTTCTGAATATCAATGTGAATAACATCACATGTCTCCTCTTGACTACTTCAATCAAGTTTTCACACAAGGAATACCAGGCACCACTTTACATGTCTACCCTTGTATTCTCCAGTAATCTGAAGATGCAAGGTAATCACTCATAATGATCACCAGAAATTCCTTAAAAAATGATATTAAGCTAACCATTCTACAAATCCTTCTCTTTTAAACATCCAATTTCCAAAGGGTTATGTATAATCATAATCCAATAGACCAGACTATCAAGTGTAGTATCTTTGCGAAGCATGTGTTCTTTCAAATTAGTGGGGAACTAACCGTTCAGAGTTAGCAAAATGTTGCATAGTTAGCCAAATGTACCAAAACCAAACTAAGAAAAAATAAATGTGTGGAAAGGAACTGCGGATGCTGGTTTACACCGAAGATAAACACAAAATGCTGGAGTAACTCAGTGGGACATGCAGCATCTCTGGAGAGAAGGAATGGGTGGTGTTTCGGGCCAAGACACTTCTTCAGAAAGTCACCCATTCCTTCTCTCCAGAGATGCTGCTTGGCCCGCTGAGTTATGCCCCTGTCCCATTTAGGAATCCTGAATGGAAACCGCTGGAGGTAGGCGGCGTGGCTCTGGCCAGCAGCGGCCTCTGCAGCCTGTCCGCGTTTTTATTATTTTTTGTCTGTGTTTTTATGTAGTTTTTGTTATTTTATGTCGGGGCGTGTGGTGGGGGGGGGGGTGGGGGTGGGAGGGGGGGGGGAAACTTTTGAATCTCTCCCTGCACTGGAGACCCGACCTTTTCTCGTCGGGTCTCAGCTGTCGTTGGGGCCGCAACGAGGAGCGGCCTCCAACAGGAAGAAGCCGGGGACTCAGGTGCCGACTCACCTCACTGTCGCGGAGCTGGCCGAGACCGGAGCGGGTGGAGCGGTGGAGGAGCGTTGCCGCTGCCGCTGCTGCTGCTGCTGCTGTCGATTCGGAGGCTGCTGCTGCGGGTCTGTGGACGGCGGCACCGGGAGCCGCGGCTCCCTGGAGGGAGACCGCTTTTCGGGGCTCCTGCAACGGCGACTTCTCCCGCCCGAGTTGCGGGGTCGAAGAGCTCCTGGAGCGGGGCTTAGCATCACCGCCCCGCGCGGCTGGAATGCGGGACTTTGCGAGCGCACACCGGGGGCTCCAACACCAAGACCCGGTGTGCGACCTCGCACCACCCGGCGTGGCTTTAATGGCCGCGGGACAATCGCCATCGCCAGCCGGGGGCTTTGACTTTGACTCTGACATCGGGGGGGGAGAGAGTGCAGTGGAGAGAGAAGTTTATTTGGCCTTCCATCACAGCTATGTGATGGATGTTTATGTAAAATGTAATTATGTTGTGTCTGGGGTCTATTTGTGTGTAATGTATGGCTGCAGAAACGGCATTTCATTTGGACCTCCAGGGGTCCAAATGACAATTAAATTAAATATACTCTCTCTACTCTCTTGGAGACTTTACGCCCCACCCAAGGTTTCCATGCGGTTCCCGGAGGTTGCAGGTAGTGGAAGCGGGTAGGGAGACTGACAAAAACCTCCGGGAACCGCACGGAAACCTTGGGTGGGGCACAAAGTCTCCAGAGGTTTCCGTTCAGGTTTCCTAAGTGGGACAGGGGCATTACTCCAGCATTTTGTGTCTATCCAAGAGAAAATAAATGTGCGAGCAAAATGACTTTGTAATTTTTAAATCTCTTTTCTGCTAGAGTCGGACCACTTCAACAGACTGAACTGTATCTTCAATGAAGCAAAGGCCAGATGGATGTCTACTTTATGAACTAACTACATTATGGATCAAGATTATCTGGAGCTAGGAATTAAGTTACCAATTTACGAGGCTGCTTGAATGTAATTTAATTATGAACATTTCTAAAATGGATCACCAGTTACCAAACTCTGAACATAACAAATCAAAAAACCTGCATAATAATATCACATTAGTCAACATCATGATGAAATAGGAAAGTATTGATTAATAATACAAATAACTGGGTTATTAATTGAAATTACCCTGGGCCATATCAAGCTCATCCCCTGTACAATTCCTGTTGATGAACATGTGTTTCCACTCCCCTGGCCCAATGAAGTCTAGTGGTCCTTGAGGTGCAACTTTGTCCTCAGATTAGGATCATAAGGCTTTGCCTTCAAATGGTGGTAAGTATGTGAGTAGTGAATAGGTGGTGGAGCTGCCAGAGGAGGCCGTTGAGGCAGCTAATGTAACAGCATGTAAAAGACATGGACAGATATATGAAAAGGAAGGGTTTAGAGGGATATGGGCCAGATGCAGGCAAATGGGACTTTTTAGATGGGGCATCTTGGTCGGCATGGACGAGTTGGGCCGAAGGACCTGTTTGTGTGCTACATGACTATGACTCCAAATGCCTGATGCCCATTTCACAGGTCATTCCTTTAATTGGCCTTTGAACTGCTCTTAGGAGTATCTGATGTGAGAGATTCAAACATGGTTCAAAAGATTTAAATGATGTCAAAATAATGGTGATACATTTACATAAATACTTCCTGGTGCGAATAAGTAATTAAAATATTAAGTAAAATAAAGGGAATTTAAAAAAATTGCTACAACCATAATCAATGATTCCATTGAAATGAATGGATCACTCTAATGTGTTGAGTGGTGGGGCCAGAATTGATGTGCATCAACTCCATCACCTCAGGACATTGACCCTCTGCCCCTGGGTTCAATTCTAAGTCCAGCAGCAACATTTTTCACAAATACAGTAAATTATGAAAAGAATTACATTTTAAATAATGGTGACCAATTTCTGGACCAATAGTGACCAAGAATAAGACCATTGGCAGCATGAATATTGCACATTTATTTTTGAATATGAATTGAAGCATTGAACTAAACTTAAAATTGTTCCAATTGCAAAATGTTCTAAGTATATGTTCTAAAAATATATTGCTTCTGCTTTCAAGATCGGGATAACTTTTATATATGTATTCCAACATTAAAGTTTCCATTACAAATGTATGAACGCATTTATCTTGTCTTTCTTAAAAAGGGAAATGAGTATCACTGTTTGCATTGGATATTTTGAAATTTCTGCACAAAAGCCGTTACGCAGAATATTTTCATCCCTCCAGCTTCACAATTCGCAACTCTTCAATCCTGTCTCACACCTTCTGCTTTTATCTCTGAACTTTGTTCCACCCATCTGCCTATCACCCCCCTCTGCTGCATTCACCTATTACCTGCCATGTTTTGTCCTGCCTCTCCACTCTTCCAGTTTTCTTCTCCTCCCCTAAATCAGTCTAAATAAGGGTCTCGACCCAAAACGTCTCCTACACATGTTCACCATAGATTCTGCCTGACCTGCTGAATTAGTTCATCACTTTGTGTCATTCTGTGTATTAAGCAGCATAGGGCAGGTCCTTCAAGAAGGAACTGCAGATGCTGGAAGATTGAAGGTACACAAAAATCGAAGGTCTGAAGAAGGGTTTCGGCCCGAAACGTCGCCCATTTCCCTCACTCCATGGATGCTGCTGCACCCGCTGAGGTTCTCCAGCAATTTTGTGTACCTTCGGCAGGTCCTTGTTTATATATTTATAGTCGACAGATCAGAAATATAATCACCTTCACGAAGATGGCTGAATTGCATTCCTGTAGAGCTTCCATCAAGTTGATAACATGCAAGCAAACCATTTCCACCATCTGCAACAGAGTGAAGGAAACTTTATTTGATAAAAAGGGTTGGAGCAAAAACGTTTGAAAAGTTAGTTTTGGAGCACTGTGCAATATATTTGAACAAATAAAAAACAGCACAGGTGGTAGAAATAAGAATTATGAATAGAAAAGTTTTAAATACTTGGAGAATCAGAACTGACTTTGGTTTGATAACCTTTTATGAGTGAGCAAAGAGTGAATTTTCCTGACTTTGGTCTTGGTCTAAAACATCAATTCTCTGCCCCTTTCCATAGATTGGGCCTAACCAAGTATTTCCAATGCCTTCGGAATTTATCTTGAATTAATAACTTTTGCAAGTCTTTTCACATATGCTGAATACTTATAATATGTTCTGACTTTATTTGGTTCAACTTGGACCATTTACTGTAGTTATATTCTATTAAATATCTAACTGCAACTCACTATTTTATTGTGAACCATCAGCTGTAAAATACTAGGTGTCACTCGACTCCAGAATTCAAGGGCAGTTAGAATGGCTGTAGAGACATATTCATTCTGGCTCTGTGGAGGAGGAGAAGAAGCTGCTTGTTCACAGTAGACAGTCCACAGCTGGGCAAATATAAATGCATGGAATAGCGAACACATGTGCAATACAGATGTCTGTAAAACAGAAAGGAAAGTTCACTGCTTTATGATGTTACATCTTGCAATCATACAAGACACTACTTATTTTGTAATGTCATATTCTTGCAGTGCATAGCAGTCAAACATAAATAATAACATTTTGTGCACTTATTGTATTCTGCATTCATAAACATTTATACAAACACAAGAGACTGTTGGAAAAACTACTGATATTAGAAAAAATAATTTATTATTTCAGTGTACTACTCTTCAAACATACAAAAAATATGAGAAATGATTTGAATCGAGCCATTTTACCTTTTAGATGGTGTCTGATTCAAGAAGATAATGAATTTTATCTCATCCCATTGCTTGGCTTTACAAAACTATTTTTCTTAAGAATAGTAATGCTGAGGGCGGCTGGACTTGTACACTCTGGGGTTTAGAAGGATGAGAGGGGATCTTATTGAAACATATAAGATTATTAAGGGTTTGGACACGCTAGAGGCAAGAAACATGTTCCTGATGTTGGGGGAGTCCAGAACCAGGGGCCACAGTTTCAGAATAATGGGTAAGCCATTTAGAACGGAGACGAGGAAACAGTTTTTCTAACAGAGAGTTGTGAGTCTGTGGAATTCTCTGCCTCAGAGGGCGGTGGAGGCCAGTTCTCTGGATACTTTCAAGAGAGAGCTAGATAGGGCTCTTAAAGATAGCAGAGTCAGGGGTATGGGGAGAAGGCAGGAACGGGGTACTGATTGGGGAAGATCAGCCATGATCACATTAAATGGCTCAAAGGGCTCGAATGGCCTACTCCTGCATCTATTGTCTATCGTCTATTGCAACAGTAATGTCTTATATACCAAGATAAACACTGAATCGTGGAATTAGATAAAACACTTATCGCTGAATGTGGCCAATCCATTCTGTAAATATTCCCAGCACTCATTCAATTTAGTTTAGTTTAGTTTAGAGATACAGTGCGGGAAAAGGCCATTTTCCCACTGAGTCCACACCGACCATTTCGTTGTCTCTGTAATGCATTTTGTTGTCTCTGTACTGTACACTGACAATGACAATTAAAATTGAATCTGAATCTGACCAGCGCTCCCAGCATATTGACACTACCCTACACACACTAGGGACAATTTTACATTTTACACCAAGCCAATTGACCTATAAACCTGTACATCCTTGAAGTGTGGGAGGAAACCAAAGATCTCGGAGGAAATCCCTTGCAGGGCACTGGAAGAATGTACGAACTCCGTATAGACAAGCACCTATGATCGGATCTGGATGCTCTGGTGCTGTAAGGTAGTAACTCTACTACTATGCCACCCTGCTGCCCTAATTTATTTTTCTTCATGTATTCAGTTCGCTTACAAAAGAATATTTTTTAATCTTTAACCACCACTCCAAATTCTAACCATCAGTTGTATCAAAAGGGTTTTTCCTTGTGTTAACTTTGGCCAGTCACCTGAAACGGGTTCTTGCTGAATATCATCCTGAAGCAATTAGAAATAAGTCCTTCAAGAGTTAACTGTGTGTGTTTGTCATATGGACTGGAACAAATAACTTCTTATTTGCTGCTGCTTTATAACCACATGGAAGAAGTTAATTATTATGGTGCATATCTGGTGCGTATGGAAAACTAGGTATGATATTTGAAACTTATACAAAGACATGGAATTGTAGTGAGGACCTTTAAACGATTGAAGATAAACACTGTGATATGCACAGGCTACAGAATGATTCTATAACCAATTATAAATGACTTTTAGATAAATAGCTGCACTGATAACGAATAATTAAATAGCAAACAATAATTACCTGAAAGCTATTGTAGACATGAAATTAACTGACATTTGAATAAAGCATTTTGTGATATGTTAAAAAAAGTTTGCATGTGTGAAAGGTCTAACGTGCACACAATAGCATGGAGTGATGTATTCCAGAACCTTCTAACTTAGCCAGCATGGAATAGCACATCACGTATAGGTTCCAGATACAATGGAATGATTTGCTGTAGATGCTTGGGAAGATAGTTTCCACAGATTCTCTTAACTGCCTACCATATTGTAGAAAGAGGATTGTCAGATATTCTGAAAAAATGTCATATAGCCTTTCATTTTAGTGGTTTGCATTATTTCTCTGGGGTACAAGCAAAACACGGAAATTCAGGGCATTCAGTTCCACCTTGTCAGTTAGGGCGAGTTTGCAATTAAAAAAAAAACAGAACTACATTTTCTAAATACTTAAGGTTCAAATTGAAATGTGTGAAACATTCATATTACCTTGGATTGCTCAGGAAATCCAAGCAAGATAACTATAAGATGATCTGCAATGTGTGAACCAGCATCCAAAGGGATAGGCATGCATGAAGTGGATCCTGAACACACAACACTATGGGTAAGAGACCCGAGTAACAGCCATGACATAAGACGGACATGGGAAACACACTCAATAAACTCTTTTGGTCTATAAAGGTTGGAGGAGGAAAAACAAGAACAAAAAATTAATCACAATTAGACATTTACACAGATTGATATGTATTTAATATTGACACAATGCTCTCTCGCCTTTTGTCACTTATTTCCTTCAATGTATTAATTTAACAGCCTTGGTAACAGAGATAAAAGTTTCATCAAAATATGTAGAACATCGGGATAACAATTTAAAATGCTTTAATTATGTTATTTGATATACATTAAAAAAAGATAGCTTTGATTTCTAGAGACATTTATTGAACAATGTTAGTTCATAAGTTCATGCATTATAGGAGCAGAATTAGGCCATTCAGCCCATCGTCCACTCCGCCATTCAATCATGGCTGATCTATATTTCCCCTCAACCCCATACCCCTGCCTTCTCCTCATAACCTCTAACAACCTAACAGAGAGTTCTCCATGTTACTTACCCTTGTTGCATTGCAGAGGGAGGATGATACAACCATGGCAAGTAGCGAACAACAGCTTTGTTATCACGGTGATTTCCTTTGGCTATTTCCATTGCTGCTATCTGTGCTAATCCTACTTTGAGGTGGCCACCAAATGTATCTTCATGCAAAGGCTGAGAACAAGTTTTCATGTGACTCTGGAAAGACAGTTATTAAATTAAATTATATTAAATGACAAATATTTAAGCACAATGACGGGTGTCAGGGGTTATTGGGAGGAGGCAGGAGAATGGGGTTAGGGGGCGAGATGGATGACTGAGTAGACTAGATGGGCCGAAAGGCCTAATTATGCTGTCATCACTTATAGAAACATAGAAACATAGAATATAGGTGCAGGAGGAGACTATTCGGCCCTTCAAGCCAGCACCACCATTCATTATGATCATAATAATAATAATACATTTTATTTATGGGCGCCTTTCAAGAGTCTCAAGGACACCGTACAAAAATTTAGCAAGTAGAATTCAATGCAAAACACAATATGAGGCAATTAATGCACAGATGAAAAGGGAGGGTAATGTGGGGCTAAGGATAGGCAGAGGTGAAGAGATGGGTCTTGAGGCGGGACTGGAAGTTGGTGAGGGACACGGAATTGCGGATCAGTTGGGGGAGGGAGTTCCAGAGCCTGGGAGCTGCCCTGGAGAAGGCTCTGTCCCCAAAGTTGTGGAGGTTGGACTTGTGGATGGAGAGGAGACCGGCTGATGTGGATCTGAGGGACCGTGAGGGTTGGTAGGGGGAGAGGAGGTCAGTGAGATATGGGGGGGCCAGATGGTGGAGGGGGTAGGTGAGGATCAGGATTTTGTAGGTGATCCGGTGGGAGATGGGAAGCCAGTGAAGTTGTTTGAGGACTGGAGTGATGTGATGCCAGGATTTGGTGTGGGTGATGAGTCGGGCGGCTGCGTTCTGGACCAGTTGGATCATGGCTGATCGTCCCCTATCAATAACCCGTGCCTGCCTTCTCCCCATATCCCTTGACTCCACTAGCCCCTAGAGCTCTATCTAATTCTCTCTTAAATCCATCCAGTGATTTGGCCTCCACTGCCCTCAGTGGCAGGGATTTCCATAAATTCACAATTCTAAGGGTGAAAAAGTTTTTTCTCACCTCAGTCTTAAATGACCTCCCCTTTATTAAGACTGTGGCCCCTGGTTCTGGACTCGCCCAACATTGGGAATATTTTTCCTGCATCTAGCTTGTCCAGTCCTTTTATAATTTGATATGTTTCTATGAGATCCCCCTCATCCTTCTAAACTCCAGTGAATACTTTATGACCTTATAGTAACCATACTCAGTGCCCTTAGACTGCTGAGCAGTAAGTAGTGGATGGGTTGTGAATCAGCCAAAATTAATTTACTCCTTAATCTCAATTATGTTTTTGTGATTTACATTGCAATGCTCAAGGTTGAATATGTGAATGTGCTTGTGGTAAGGCTGGTGTGTCTCATGCAACTCAAACTATTCCCAATCTTCAACCCACCATTTCATGCACATTCAGTCCTTCCTCGATCTAATCTGAATGTAGCACCTAATGTACAAAAGTACTAAAGTACATATTCACACGTTATTACTTTTCATTAGGATCATCAGATAAAATAAAACTCTTTCTAGTTTAATAGGGGGATAGCAAATATGAAAAAACGTCCTCCAATTATAAACTTTCCACAGCCGGTCCCAAAGGATTAATTTAATTAAAGTAATGTTGCATTATATTTTCCACCAGAGACTGCATTTGTGAAAATTAGATTTTATGTAATCATGTAAAGACAACAGGCATTGGACAAGAATCAATTTTATCAATAACCTTCATACAAGCAAAATGATGCTGAAGATCTACATTTTAGAAACATAGAAACATAGAAATTAGGTGCAGGAGTAGGCCATTCGGCCCTTCGAGCCTGCACCGCCATTCAATATGATCATGGCTGATCATCCAACTCAGTATCCCGTACCTGCCTTCTCTCCATACCCCCTGATCCCCTTAGCCACAAGGGCCACATCTAACTCCCTCTTAAATATTGCCAATGAACTGGCCTCGACTACCCTCTGCGGCAGAGAGTTCCAGAGATTCACCACTCTCTGTGTGAAAAAAGTTCTTCTCATCTCGGTTTTAAAGGATTTCCCCTTTATCCTTAAGCTGTGACCCCTCATCCTGGACTTCCCCAACATTTTGCAGACAACATGTAGGAGAACAGTATATAGATACAATAGATGAGGTTGAAGTTGGTGCAAGTGAACCTCTGCCTCACCTGAATGGACTGTTGGGGACCCAGGATGGAGTTGACGGAGGAGGTATAAGGACAGGTGTCACATCTCTTGCAGTTGCAGGGCAATGTTCCTGGGGAGGGGGTGGTTTGGGTGGGAAGGAATGAGTAAACCAGGGAGTTGCAGAGGGAATGATCTTTGAGAAAGCAGAAAGGGGTGGAGATGTGACTAGTGGTGGGATCCCGTTGGAGATGGCAAAAATGTCAGAGGATGATATGTTGCATGCAACGGCTGATGGGGTGAAAGGTGAACCCCATCTGCATTGTTCTGTTCTATGTTCTATATACTATCTCATTTTGCAGATTAAATATCTCAAACTGCATAAAAAGGTTGCACTGTATAAAAAAAATTCTATTCCATTATCTTTTTTGTATTTCTTCATACTGGGCGGGTCCGATCTAATCTGCAAAGAAGTTTATCTGAAAAACATCTTTACCGAAGAGCATCGAATTAAAATACAGTCCATTTAATCCAAATATTTACATGCAGAATGTTAAAAGTAAGAACTTCAGCACAAGGATCAGAGATCACATACCTTTAGTTTGGACAGTGTATGCATATCAGCTATAAAGTCCAGCAATTCACCTATGTACTGTCGCATGCACTCCATTGCTGCAGTTGTGTACTGCAAGAATAAAGAAAATCAATAAAGAACATGCAGTGTTCTATAACTCAGTAAGTTCTATAAGGAAATAATTACTTGATGTTCAAGGTGAAGTTTTGATCATTATTAATTTGATTTACAGTTAGATAAATTAAAAGATCTAATTCAAATCAAACATCTGAAAAGGCACGTCATTTGTTGAACACTAATAGTGAAGCTATTGTTTATAAACTTTAATAAAACACATATTTCCATGGCACCATGCATGTAGGAATAATGCCCAAGCCACCATCTATCCAGAGCCCATATTCCTATTCGTTTATGCAAACTTTCAATGCAATATGCATTGGCTTTCCTTACATTATAGTCAGCAAATCTACCCAATCTGCCGTGAATTGCTATGTTGTACTACAAAAGAACCATTCTGCTTGTATTTTTTTTTCTTTTGGCTCCTTACTATAGTGCTACAAGGCCACATCACCCTCCATCAGTTTATGTGTAGGAGCAATTTATAATAGCTTTCTCCACAGCAACACCAAGGTCACTGCACAGCAGATGACAACATTTATATATTCAGTAGGATAGACGTGCAGTGCAGCCACGAAAAGCACAGCAATAATGCGTTTCTAGCCTCAAATATATTTCAAAAATTGTGATTAGAAAACACATTATACATAGTATTTTAGCACAAAATAAACAGCAACTATATTTTAAGAAACTAATTGTTCGTTCCATTAATAAATTGAAAATTACAAAAATCAATTATGATTTGCCAATATACTGTTGAATACTAAAATATATTGTCCATTAATTATGAGAAATGCATATTCTTTAACATTTAAAATCAATTGGTGGAATAATGGTGTAATTTGCAGACTTACAACTGACTGCAACTCATTTATGATGATTTGATAATGTGCTCAAGCTCTGCTCTTTCAGAGGTTAAGACCTTGCAACATATAGAAACAATCTAATTGGATTACAGTCTGAAGTATAAAATTCATTAAAAATATGTTTTGCTCACTATTAATTATAATCCTACTGACTACCCACTTCTCTCCAAGACACTGGCAGCATTTAAAACAAAGAACAATGCAAGATAGGAACAGGCCATATGTCTGGGCTGAACATGATGCCAAATTAAACTGAACTCCTCTGTCTGTATTGGATCCATATTCTTCCAACTCTACATATTCATGTTTCTATCTAACAGCTTCTTAACCACCACTATCATGTCTGATATACCTGTACCCTCTAATCCAGGCAGCATTCTGGTAAACCTCTTCTGCACCCTGACCAATGCTTCCACAACCTTTCTGTGATGAGGCAACCAGGACTGTACACAATACTCCAAATGTGGCCTCACCAAAGTTCCATAAAACTGCATTTAAACTCATATCCTGAATCCTGACTCTTATATTCTTATATGCATTCACCAATCCTAAATGGCCTACCTATTCTTAAACTGTGACCCCTGGTTCTGGGCTCCCCCAACATCGGGAACATTTTTCCACATTTTGCCTATCCAATCCCTCAAGAATTTTATATGTTAGAAGATAATATGTGGATAAGGCACTATTTTTCCTATTGTATGGCCTGTCTTTATTTCCAAATGGAAAAAATAACTGAAATCTTTATAATGAAGGAACAGAAAACTGTTTGAAGAACTTGGTAGATTATTGAAAAGTCAAAGGCAGGTGATGCAAACTATTGTGACATCAGTTTCTATGTTGTGTCACATTGAATGAAATGGAACCAGAAGCTTCACTAACATTCTTAACTGACATATCGTTAACTGTCACTGTTCAAGAGCTCTGCCACTTTGCTCCCAGCCAATCTTTGGTGGAAAGTGCCAAACACCTGCAGAATTAAGGCAGTAAGCATTTGTCATCAATCAGCAACTCAGCGGAAAGTTTATGATCCCTGTAAACCACAGGAGTGTTGAAATGTGGTCGTTTTGGGCAGTGAAGGGGAATCTATCCTGCTGAGTGGATTTAAGAGAGCTGAAACATTAAGCTCCAGTGGAAACACCATGTAAGTAAATGTTGGACAACTGACCCCATTTTGGAACTAATCTAAAAATGCATGCTATCGAATCAAGTTTTGTGACACAGTACTTAAACTAATTAAAACAAAATACTAGTGAGAATATACTTAACCTATAAATGGCAGCATCTCACCCGCTGAGTTTCTCCAGCATTTTTGTCCACCCATGTTATTTAGTAATTTGTACCCGTAATTTAGGGACGTTATATGATTTATTTTTAATAAGTTTAGGTGTGTTGTTTTCTCCCTCACCTTCAAGGTTAGTTCTTCTGTTTGTTTTTATTTGCTTCAGTTTTATTTAGTGTTATTTATCACGTTGTGGTTGGAGCTTTTGAACGATTTAAACGTATCAGATTTTTAAAATTCATATAAATTCATAGCGTCGCCCGAGCGCCAAATCCCTTCAGCTGTACCTGCAACTGAAGTTACGGGTGCATTAGTAGACCTTGAATAGGCATTTACACATTGTAACTATCTTCATTTCTACTTTTGGGTATGTATGTGGCAATTATGGCTCATGGAAAATTTTCCCACACTACTAGTTATATTCGTGACGTTTTGGTTCGAGACCCTTCTTTGGACCCTCCATAGATCCAGCCTGACCTGCTGAGTTCTCCACCACTTTGTTTTGCTCTTAAAATAAATCCGTGGTCCTCTGAAGAAACAACATGATAGACCACTCTGGAAGTGCAAGTTTTGCTGTACACTTCATACTGTAGAACACATCATAATACACCCCGAGTGATTTAATGGGGTTAGATAATTTTTTTTTAATCTGTTGTCTAGAATTAATCGATACCCACCCTATGTACGTTTTATCAGATTTAAATTAGAATTCCGATTTTTTTGTTTTCCTATTTGTCCATTTTTTGTGCCCGATTATTTGGCAGCCAATCAACCGCTGTCTCTAAGGGGATTGTGTCCAATCACTGACTAGCTTCCCTTAAAATTTCCGTCCAATCACCAAATTGGTCTCCTCCCGTCCAATCAGCCGCTCTCTCCAAGTGCATTGTGTCCAGTCACATAATACGCTGGTCACTCGGCGGCCAATCAGATGCAATCTCCAAGGGGCGTTGCGACCAATCACCGACCAGCTTCCCTTACTGAGATACCTATCCCTTACTGAGATACCTCCATAGATGCTGCTGCACCCGCTGAGTTTCTCCAGCCTTTCTGTGTAACCTTCGATTCTCCAGCATCTGCAGTTCCCTCTTAAATACCTATCTTTATTTGACTGAGTTACTGATACAATGTGTATGTAATCATCATCCCCGGTGCATTTAAGCTCAAATTGGCCCTGAAATTTACCATATTACAAAAAATATTCTCACGGGGGGCTTATAGCGTCTACCCCCCTTCCTTACCAACCTCAGCCTCACAGATCTTAGCGTACCCCTAGTTCCTAAAACCCATTTCTATCTCTGATGCTTCCTTGCTTCTGTAATCAAACCTACTGATAATAAATACCAACATGCCAAATGCTTTCCGAATCTTTTAAAATAACGAAAAATAATTTGAATAGCAATCACCCTTTGCAGAAATTCTTTCTTCAGCAACAGCCATCACAACCTAAATTCACAGATCAATGTTAAATATATCAATACAAAATGATTCATTTTACTCCATCTCATTACAATACCTCCGGTGTTTGCTCCTAATTAAACAAATCAATAAAATCACAAATTATTTTATAAAGGTAAATGCAGTGTGTTCATCAGCTGTAATAACCTTTAGAACCTGCAAACATACAATATTTGATATGGATGGAGTGTAACTGCAGTATGTAACATTTCACCAAAACTTCTATACACTGCCAAACAACACCACCTTTAACATCTAAAATATGGGCTACATGCTCTTGGGAACGCCGCTGCCAGCTTCCTTCCAAGTCCAGTCACATAACTCCCTATTTAACTCTATTCTGTGAACACCATACTGCAGCTTTTCAAAGCAGCAGTTCACCACTCCTTCCTCAAGTGTAATTTGATGTGAGTTATAACACAGAGCTTGCCAGAAACAAACACATCCTCAGAATGAAGAATTCAATATAGGTCTTTCATCCAAAATCATAATAAACTGCAATATAATGAACAAAAACTCTAAACTCATACAAAACAGAAGAGGATTTGCTCGTGGAATTTTCAATGACACACTGGGTCTAGGTGTAATACTTACTCCAGGAACAGAAGCAATCAGGTGTTTCTGTATAATCGTTGATTCCGCTATTTTTGTTCCAGCATCTGCGCAAACAAACTTGTAAGGACAAGAGAGGTCCATTTGTTTTTACATCGGCATTCAAACCATTTATTAGTCAATTTCCATTATTCTATAACTACAACCTTCATCTGACAGTAATCATTGATCAATATTGCACAACAAGTCCAGTAGCATATTCAATTGCCAAAGGCCAATCATAAAACATGTTCAATCATTCTTACCAATAGTAATCAACATTTTTTCATTAAGCATGAAGATATATATATGCTCAATGATCATTAATTATTAATGAATAATATTTCAAGAAACTGATTCAAAGAGTGTTCAATTTAAGTTCATTTTCAAGTCAAGTCTATTCGTCACATACACATACGAGATGTGCAGTGAAATGAAAAGTGGCAATGCTCATGGACTTTGTGCAAAAAGACAAACAAACAAACAACCAAACAAACTACAAACAGAATGGAACAGAATCACATATTCTTTTACATATTAAATATTGTGGGCAGAAGGAAAAGGGGAAAAAACAGCAATTTTTTTTTAAAAGCAGTAGAGTGGTTCAGTGAACGTTAGTCCCTGGTGAGATTGGAGTTTAACTTTCACTGTTTTACTACCACTCAACTGCTTTTTTTTTAAATTGCTGTTTTTTTTCCCTTTTTGCCCTTCTGTCAGATATCAGTACTATTCAATGCTTTATTTGTAGATAAAGAGGTGCCAGTACGCATATCAATCCTTGCTTTTGGTTTCCATTGTGGATTGCAGTCCTTGTAGCTGTTTGAGCGTTTTTAGGGCCTGCCTGCCTAATTGAAATAATATATAATTTTTTTTAACTTCGAAACAAATCGAAAATTTAAATTCTAGTTTTAAACGTTTTGGAGATGCCAACGCACCGTATCAGCAGGGAACGTCACTAAAAAAGCAATGTAATTAATTTAACTCTAGTCCAATTAAGTATTTCTGCCAAGAAGTACTCCCCAGTCAGAACTCTAAAGGCACCATGTGGTCAGAACAATGCTTCATGTACTTCATAATACAAACCAAAATTTGGTTCCATTGTCCTAAATGTCATTGATTTTGCAAATATTATATGCCGCTACGACCGAAGAACACTTTTCTTTTACATTACCAACTAGAAATGAATTTCCAGACAAGGATTTGTGATTAGAGAATCATTAAAAGGACAGTCAGGCCTAATCCTGTCTCACCACAAGGTATTCTTCCGTACCCGTGCAGGTTATAGCTCTTCCACACACATCCAAATACTGATAAAAGGGGAGAGGGTTTCTGCATATACTGGCTGACAAGATATAATTGTTCTCCCCTCTAAAGTTTCTACCAATGACCTTTTTTGACCTCCCTGCGAAGGGAAAAAGCTCCTATTCTATGACACCTCCTCTTCTATAACCATATAACCATATAACAATTACAGCACGGAAACAGGCCATCTCGGCCCTACAAGTCCGTGCCGAACAAATTTTTTTCCCCCTTAGTCCCACCTGCCTGCACTCATACCATAACCCTCCATTCCCTTCTCATCCATATGCCTATCCAATTTATTTTTAAATGATACCAATGAACCTGCCTCCACCACTTCCACTGGAAGCTCATTCCACACCGCTACCACTCTCTGAGTAAAGAAGTTCCCCCTCATATTACCCCTAAACTTCTGTCCCTTAATTCTGAAGTCATGTCCTCTTGTTTGAATCTTCCCTATTCTCAAAGGGAAAAGCTTGGCCACATCAACTCTATCCCTCTCATCATTTTAAAGACCTCTATCAAGTCCCCCCTTAACCTTCTGCGCTCCAGAGAATAAAGACCTAACTTATTCAACCTATCTCTGTAACTTAGTTGTTGAAACCCAGGCAACATTCTAGTAAATCTCCTCTGCACTCTCTCTATTTTGTTGACATCCTTCTCTCTTTACACCTCAATTAAGTTTCCCTTCAGCCTCCCCTGTTGCAAAGAAAATAATTTGCACGTGCCCAATCATCCCCATGGCTACAATTGTCCAGTCAAGATAACATCAATCTAAATTGGTTTTTCTCCCTCTACTGTACAAGCCCATCATTCCTGCACTGTGATGAGGAGAACTGTACACATTAGACTTCAGAGATACAGTGCCGAAACAGGCCCTTCGGCCCACCGAGTCTGCCCCCACCAGCGATCACCCCATACAGTAGCACTATTCTGCACACTAGGGGCAATTTACAATTTTTATCAAAGCCAGTATGCTTCTAGAGTGTGGGAGGAAACCAGAGCACCCAGAGAAAACCCACGCAGTCACAGGGAGAACATATACATTTCATAGAGACAGCGCCCATAGTCAGGATCGAACCCGGGTCACTGTTGCTGTAAGGCAGCAGGTCTACTCCTGCACCACTGTGTTGCCCCAAATTACCTTATGTAATTTAATTATATAGATAACTATAGACAATAGACAATAGGTGCAGGAGTAGGCCATTCGGCCCTTCAAGCCAGCACCGCCATTCAATGTGATCATGGCTGATCATCCCCAATCAGTACCCCGTTCCTGCCTTCTCCTCATATCCCCGGACTCAGCTATTTTTAAGAAGCCTATCTAGCTCTCTCTTGAAAGCATCCAGAGAACCTGCCTCCACCGCCCTCTGAGGCAGAGAATTCCACAGACTCACCACTCTCTGTGAGAAAAAGTGTTTCCTCGTCTCCGTTCTAATAGCTTATTCTTAAACTGTGGCCCCTGGTTCTGGACTCCCCCAACATCGGGAGCATGTTTCCTGCCTCTAGTGTGTCCAAGGCCTTAACAATCTTTTATGTTTCAATGAGATACCCTCTCATCCTTCTAAACTCCAGAGTGTACAAGCCCAGCTGCTCCATCATCTCAGCATATGACAGTCTCGCCATCCCGGGAATTAACCTTGTAAACCTACACTGCACTCCCTCAATAGCAAGAATGTCCTTCCTCAAATTAGGGGACCAAAACTGTACACAATACTCCAGGTGTGGTCTCACTAGGGCTCTGTACAACTGCAGAAGGACCTCTTTGCCCCTATATTCGATTCCTCTTGTTATAAATTCTAGCATGACATTCCTGTACTTGCATTTTATGAGAAAGCATCTTTTTAATCACCTATTGCTATATTTAAGAATTCATGCACATGAACTTCAAAGTCCTTCTGTCTCCACAACACTCATTATATTCCTGTTTATTATATATTAATTTGTCTTGATGTAACTCCCCAAACTTTGCCAAAACGAACCCTCTTCAATTAACCATATAACCATATAACAATTACAGCACGGAAACAGGACATCTCGGCCCTACAAGTCCGTGCCGAACAACTTGTTTTCCCTTAGTCCCACCTGCCTGCACTCATACCATAACCCTCCATTCCCTTCTCATCCATCTGCCTATCCAATTTATTTTTAAATGATACCAACGAACCTGCCTCAACCACTTCCACTGGAAGCTCATTCCACACCGCTACCACTCTCTGAGTAAAGTAGTTCCCCCTCATATTATCCCTAAACTTCTGTCCCTTAATTCTGAAGTCATGTCCTCTTGTTTGAATCTTCCCTATTCTCAAAGGGAAAAGCTTGTCCACATCAACTCTGTCTATCCCTCTCATCATTTTAAACACCTCTATCAAATTCAATTATCATATTCCAGAATTTGAAGACAACTCACAATTAAATAGAGAATATCTAAACAATTTACCTGTACCAGCAGCAAAAGGTTCGTATCCGGCAATGGAGATTTTAATTTCAGTGCTTGTAATAATTCCAACACAACACATCGCGAGAGATAGAATTTATCCCGTTCCTGCAAAATACAAGCACAAAGCAGAAACAGAACTTAACAGAAAGCACCTAACAGAATTGAAAACTACTTCCAAATCAGAGCAAGTACACACTGTATCAAAACACTGCCCGATACTGAAGCATTGATGTAATTGCTGCAATTTGTTTTACAAACACCCGATATTGAAAACACTTTTCATGTTCACCCCTCCAATCTATAAACATGAAATGCTTTAAACATGACACACTGATCTGTTTTGTAGTAAATGCCTACTATGTTATGTGTGCTGAAGCAAAGCAAGAATTTCATTGTCCTATACAGGGACACATGACAATAAACTAACTTGAACTTGAAATGGACAAAGACAACTGAGTGGGCCCAAGGGCCTGTTCCTCTGCTGATTCTTCCATATTCTGTGTTATAGTTTATTTTAATTTCTTTATAACAAGTTTATTCCTTCAGCATAATTTATTGTTGAAGATATGAAAAACGAAATAAAGATTAGAGTTGGTTTCTTCTTTCTCCTCTCTTTTTCACACAGGAAACACTTTTTTCTCACAGAGAGTGGTGAGTCTGTGGAGGCTGGGGCGGTGGAGGCTGGTTCTGGATACTTTCAAGAGAGAGCTAGATAGGTCTCTTAAAGATAGCCGAGTCAAGGGATATGGGGAGAAGGCAGGAACGGGGTACTGATTGATAATGATCAGCCATGGATTTGCGGGCTTGAAGGGCTGAATGGTCTCCTCCTGCAGCTATTCTCTATTGTCTATTATCTCTGAACATTGCAAATTCATTTTCATGGCATGTTTCTTCCTGCTCTATGCCATTGAAATTCAATGAGTCTAAAAGTGAGGTACGATGGTCATTCCCTGACACATCAAAAATTCAACCAGCCATTTTCTGTCATAAATCACCCTTGCAACGATATAATGTTCGCTTGGGAGCAGGTATTGTGTGCAAATTACCCTCATCCTTAAAACAGCCTTCTCACAAGTTTTCAGGTGGCATTAGACAATCTATATAATTAAAAGTCTAATCTTGGCCACTTCCAGTTTGTGTTGTATGTTGATTTTAGAAAAAACGCTACCACTTACGCCTGTGATTTTTGGCCATCAAGTGCAGAAGATTTTTTCCATCGATGAAAAATAAAAGAGTTATTAGTGATTAAAAAATGTTGAGATTCTCTCTCCTGTCAATCACCGCCATGAAGGCCACGCCCCATCCGGGGGTGGGGAGAGGAGCTATAAAACCCGGAAGTCTGGACGAGGCTCTGTTGTTGCAAGATGGCGAGTGAGAGGTCACGACTCTCAGCCTGCTGTGAATCTACAGAACACTTAGTGTCTACTGACCTGTGAGTGCCCTTTATGTGTTTTTAAACTGTGGCTTTTGCAACGGTGTGGCTATTGCAACTGTGTGGCTATTGCAACTGTGTGGCTGTGCAACTGTGTGGCTGTGCAACTGTGTGGCTATTGCAACTGTGTGGCTACTAAAATGTGTGCCTTTTGTAACTGAGCCTATTGCAACGTGTGTCCATTGAAACATGTGTCCATTGAAACGTGTCGCCATTGAAACGTGTCGCCATTGAAACTGTGTGGCTATTGTATCCTTGTGGCTATTGCAACGGTGTGGCTATTGCAACTGTGTGGCTATTGCAACTGTGCGGCTATTGCAACTGTGCCTATTGCAACTGTGCCTATTGCAACTGTGCCTTTTGCATCCGTGCCTTTTGCATCTGTGCCTTTTGCATCTGTGCCTTTTGCAACAGTGCCTATTGAAATGTGTGGAGATTAAAATTGTGTGGCTATTGAAACTGTGGCTATTGAAACTGTGGCTATCAAAACGTGTGGCTATCGAAATGTGTGGCTATCGAAACGTGTGGCTATTGATACTGTGGTTATTGCAACTGTGTGGCTATGGAAACTGTGTGGCTATTGACACTGTGACGATACTCTGTGGCTATTAAAATGGGTGCCTTTTGCAACTGTGGCTTTTGTAATGTGGGGCTATTGCAACTGTGGTTATTGAAATGTGTGGCTGTCGAAATGTGTGGCTGTCGAAACGTGTGGCTGTCGAAACGTGTGGCTGTCGAAACGTGTGGCTGTCGAAACGTGTGGCTGTCGAAACGTGTGGCTGTCGAAACGTGTGGCTGTCGAAACGTGTGGCTGTCGAAACGTGTGGCTATCGAAACACGTGGCTATCGAAACGCGTGGCTATCGAAACTGCGTGGCTATTGCAACTGTGTGGCTATTGCAACTGTGAGGCTATTGCAACTGTGAGGCTATTGCAACTGTGCCTTTTGGCTTTTGCAACTGTGCCTTTTGCAACTGTGCCTATTGAAATGTGTGGCTATTGAAATGTGTGGCTATTGAAATGTGTGGCTATTGAAATTGTGTGGTGATTGAAATTGTGTGGTGATTGAAATTGTGTGGCGATTGAAATTGTGTGGCTATTGAAACTGTGTGGCTATTAAAATGTGTGGCTATTAAAATGCGGCTATTGCAACTGTGGCTATTGCAACTGTGTGCCTATTGAAACTGTGGTTATTGCAACTGTGTGGCTATGGAAACTGTGTGGCTATTGAAACTGTGGCGAAACTGTGTGGCTATTAAAATGGGTGCCTTTTGCAACTGTGGCTTTTGTAATGTGTGGCTATTAAAATGTGTGGCTATTGCAACTGTGGTTATTGAAATGTGTGGCTGTCGAAATGTGTGGCTGTCGAAATGTGTGGCTGTCGAAATGTGTGGCTGTCGAAATGTGTGGTTATTGCAACTGTGTGGTTATTAAAATGTGTGCCTTTTGCAACTGTGGCTTTTGAAACCGTGTGGCTATTGAAACCGTGTGGCTATTGCAACCGTGTGGCCAGTGCAGCCATGTGGCCATTGCAACCGTGTGCCTTTTGCAACCATGTGCCGTTTGCAACCATGTGCCTATTGCAATTGTGCCTTTTGAAATATGTGGCTATTGAAATGTGTGGCTATTGAAATGTGTGGCTATTGAAATGTGTGACTATTGAAATTGTGTGGCTATTGAAATTGTGTGGCTATTGCAACTGTGGCTACTGAAACTGTGTGGCTATTGCAACTGTGTGGCTATTGCAACTGTGTGGCTATTGCAACTGTGCCTTTTGCATCTGTGCCTTTTGAAATGTGGCTATTGAAATGTGTGGCTATTAAAATGTGTGGTTATTGCAACTGTGTGGCTATTAAAATGGGTGCCTTTCGCAACTGTGCCTTTTGCAACTGTGACTTTTGAAACCGTGTGGCTATTGAAACCGTGTGGCTATTGAAACCGTGTGGCTATTGAAACTGTGTGGCTATTGCAACCGTGTGGAGATTGAAATTGTATGGCTATTGAAACTGTGGCTATCGAACCATATAGCTATCGAAATGTGTGGCTATCGAATGTGTGGCTATCGAAACGTGTGGCTATTGAAACGTGTGGCTATTGAAACATGTGGCTATTGCAAATGTGTGGCTATTGCAACTGTGAGGCTATTGCAACTGTGCGGCTATTGCAACTGTGCGGCTATTGCAACTGTGCGGCTATTGCAACTGTGCCTTTTGCATCTGTGCCTTTTGCAACAGTGCCCATTGAAATGTGTAGTTATCGAAACATGTGGCTGTCGAAACGTGTGGCTGTCGAAACGTGTGGCTGTCGAAACGTGTGGCCGTCGAAACGTGTGGCTACGAAACATGTGGCTGTCGAAATGTGTCTGACGAAACGTGTTGCTGTCGAAACGTGTGGCTGTCGAAACATGTGGCTGTCGAAACATGTGGCTGTCGAAACGTGTGGCTGTCGAAACGTGAGGCTGTCGAAATGTGTGGCTATCGAAACGTGTGGCTATCGAAACGCGTGGCTATCGAAACGCGTGGCTATCGAAAAGTGTGGCTATCGAAACACGTGGCTATTGCAACTGTGTGGCTATTGCAACTGTGCGACTATTGCAACTGTGCCTTTTGCAACTGTGCCTTTTGCAACTGCGTCTTTTGCAACTATGCCTATTGAAATGTGTGGCTATTGAAATGTGTGGCTATTGAAACTGTGTGGTTATTAAAATGTGGCTAATGCAACTGTGGCTATTAAAACGGTGTGCCTATTGAAACTGTAGTTATTGCAACTGTGTGGCTATGGAAACTGTGTGGCTATTGAAACTGTGACGAAAATGTGTGGCTATTAAAATGGGTGCCTTTTGCAACTGTGGCTTTTGTAAACTGTGGCTATTAAATTGTGTGGCTATTGCAACTGTGGTTATCGAAATGTGTGGCTGTCGAAATGTGTGGCTGTCGAAATGAGCGGTTGTCAAAATGTGTGGCTGTTGAAATGTGTAGTTATTATAACTGTGGCTATTAAAATGTGTGCCTTTTGCAACTGTGCCTTTTGCAACTGTGACTTTTGAAACCGTGTGGCTATTGAAACCGCGTGGCTATTGAAACCGTGTGGCCAGTGCAGCCGTGTGGCCATTGCAAACGTGTGCCTTTTGCAATGATGTGCCTTTTGCATCAGTGCCTTTTGAAATGTGTGGCTATTGAAATGTGTGGCTATTGAAATTATGAGGCCATTGCAACTGTGCGGCTATTGCAACTGTGCGGCTATTGTAACTGTGCCAAACTTTTAACTATGGCTATTGAAACAGTGTGCCTTTTGCAACGTGTGGCCATTGCAATGTGTCCATTGAAACGTGTGTCCATTGGAATGTGTCACCATTGAAACTGTGTGGCTATTGCAACATTGTGGCTATTGCAACTGTGCGGCTATTGCAACATTGTGGCTGCAACTGTGCGGCTATTGCAACTGTGCGGCTATTGCAACTGTGCGGCTATTGCAACTGTGCGGCTATTGCAACTGTGCGGCTATTGCAACTGTGCGGCTATTGCAACTGTGCGGCTATTGCAACTGTGCGGCTATTACAACTGTGCGGCTATTGCAACTGTGCCTTATGCATCTGTGCCTTTTTCAACAGTGCCCATCGAAATGTGTGGCTATCGAAACGTGTGGCTGTCGAAACGTGTGGCTGTCGAAACGTGTGGCTGTCGAAACGTGTGGCTGTCGAAACGTGTGGCTACGAAACATGTGGCTGTCGAAACCTGTGGCTGTCGAAACGTGTGGCTGTCGAAACGTGTGGCTGTCGAAACGTGAGGCTGTCGAAATGTGTGGCTATCAAAACGTGTGGCTATTGAAACGTGTGGCTATCGCAACTGTGTGGCTATCGCAACTGTGTGGCTATCGCAACTGTGTGGCTATCGCAACTGTGTGACTATTGCAACTGTGCGACTATTGCAACTGTGCCTTTTGCAACTGTGCCTTTTGCAACTGTGCCTATTGAAATGTGTGGCTATTGAAGCTGTGTGGTTATTAAAATGTGGCTATTGCAACTGTGGCTATTAAAACGGTGTGCCTATTGAAACTATGGTTATTACAACTGTGTGGCTATGGAAACTATGTGGCTATTGAAACTGTGACGAAACTGTGTGGCTATTAAAACGGGTGCCTTTTGCAACTGTGGCTTTTGTAATCTGTGGCTATTAAAATGTGTGGCTATTGCAACTGTGGTTATCGAAATGTGTGGCTGTTGAAATGTGTGGCTGTCGAAATGAGCGGCTGTCAAATTGTGTGGCTGTTGAAATGTGTGGTTATTATAACTGTGGCTATTAAAATGTGTGCCTTTTGCAACTGTGACTTTTGAAACCGTGTGGCTATTGAAACCGTGTGGCCAGTGCAGCCATGTGGCCATTGCAAACGTGTGCCTTTTGCAATGATGTGCCTTTTGCATCTGTGCCTTTTGAAATGTGTGGCTATTGAAATGTGTGGCTATTGAAATTGTGTGGTTATTGAAATTGTGTGGCTATTGCAACTGTGTGGCTATTGCAACTCTGCGGCTATATGTATCTTGTATTTTGAGGAATGGTCTTTCATAAGAGCCTACTGGGGTTTTGCTGTGTTGAAATAAAATAATTCTAAAACAATTATAAAGCACAGGCAAACAAAGGCTGTAATGAGGCCAGGGAAGGGGGGTCATGTGACTGATGTTGTAAATCACCAGAAGGACTCAGATGATTGGTTACTAGCTTGTCATACCCTCTGTATCTAAAATGTCTAATACCTATATAAATGCCATGAGTTTGTATCAAAGTTACTCCTCTCTGGACCCGCTCCAGAGCATCAGCTCTGTGTTGGAAGGTTCAAGAGACTAGTCTCAGCTGAATAAAGAATTGATTTTAACAGCAACAAGTGTTTGAGTCAAGTTGACTTTAGATTGAAAGAACTCAGTTTAACATTTGGTGTCAGAAGTGGGATTCAGATGGATAACCGACAACTCAAGGAACGAAAATAAGTCAAACTGCGCACTGATCAGACCAGAGGAATTGGCCAAGCAGGAGTGAGTAGTTAAACACCACTCTGTTTTCCTCTTCTCCGTAATCTCTGCGTAGTCGACCCTTCGTTCTTGTGTTGAACGGGATCCTGACAGAATCAAGTCAATCTAACAAACCTTGTTGAATGGTAAGATAGACTTTTAAACAGACTGGTCCATTGGGAATGGAAAGACTCTGCCATTTGGAATGGAGAGACTTGGTCATTGGGAATGATCGATGGTAAATGACGGCTGAACTGGATCCTGTCAGCTAAACACTGACAATGCTAAATTCCTCTTGGTAATTTGGAATGGCAAGAGGGGGGTTAAAGATTTGGAAACAGGGTCGGCTAAACACTGACAATGCAAAATTAATCTTGAATCATTTGGAATGGTGGGAAACAATTGAATTCAGATCCAGCGATGTCACGGTTGCTAAATAAGAAATAGTAAAATGTTAACGTCATTATTATATTGTTGTAAGAATAAAGCATAAGAATATTAATACTGTGTATGGAATAAGTGGGTGTGAATATTGTAGTAAGGTGATAAATTTAATAAGTGGAGGTATTGAGACAAGAGTGTGCACACTAGAGGAATAAGCAACAGGAGAGAGAGAGATAAGACTGAAAACAAGCAGGCTGGAAATTCTGGAAGATAAGAAAGGACTGTGCAGTTCAAATGGTTGGCCTTCAATTAGCAGTGGGAGACAAAGGGAAGGTATAGGAAAATAATTGGAATTTGTTCCCTATCAGTCCCCGGGTCACAGTCCGAGCTCTAGTCAGTGGTGACAGAAATTTACCCAAGTTTACCCAGGGCAGAGTCAGGAACCGACAGTGCATCCACCTCAGGCGTCTGACCCAAGAAGAAGGAGAAGCCCCAGTTTAGTAGCAAGGCATACTAGGTCCCAGTCTAGAGAAGGTGCTGAAATAGATGGAATAAGAAAGCATCCTCCTGGTGCCAATATCCTGTCAGAACAGTCCCTAGCCCCAGAGCCCTAATGCCTCCTCCACCCAATCAACAAGACAACGACGAAACAGCCATGAATAATGTGTGGCTGCTGTGGAAACCACATGAGATGATGGCAATTTTGTTGGGAGTGCCTAAGAAACGGAATCCACAAGCTTTCATTGAATTTTTAAGAACAACGATATCTGTATATCACGCTGATTCCCGAGATTTATGGGTACTAGTTCAGCAAGTATTAACAGCGATTGAGTATACCAGATTCTTGGTTCATTTAACCTAGAACAACCATGCAGCCCTAGTGGCGGTGCACCCAGGGGCAGGTAACAATGAGGATCGATTACAGCTTATGCTGGCAGCCGTGGGCCTCACTCTCCAGCAGCCAATCGATATATCAAAGGGAGATATGAAACCAGGGGAAGGAGAGGCTGCAGAAGATTTTCTGGAAAGGTTAAAAAAAACCATCTACGGCAACCAGTCAGGTGACAGACACTCAGTATCAGCAAGGAAATGACTGGCCACAGTTTTGTGCTATGGTTATGAACTGTTTGCCTTCCAGCGTTGCAATGGGTATTTAAACCAATAATATGGACTGGTCAGAGTCTTCATCAACCCGCATGTCAAGAGCTGTGAAAGCCTTTTGGAAAGACTGTCCTATTGGAGACAGTGAAGCCCAGGTAAAGGTAAAAACGAATATGTGATGAGAGAAACGAGAGAATTTCCACCAGTGGCTGTCCCTGACTGAATGGACTAACAAATCTGGATGTTACCCTGTTTACGGATGGCAGCTCATTCATTGTTGAAAAGGGAGAATGGTTGTCAGGCTATGTGATTGTTAATCAGGAGGGAACGACCATTGAAGCAGCATCTTTTGAGGCTCCCTTCTAGGCCCAGCTAGCCGAACTATTTGCGTTGACTAGAGCCTGCACCCTGGCCGAAGAACTATCTGCAAATATTTACACAGACTGCCAATATGTTTTTGGAGTGGTTCCTGATATGGACAATTATGGAAGAATCGGGGGTTTCTAACCTCTTCAGGGACAGTGATATCTCACAAAAATTGGTTTCTAATTTGCTACAGGCCATTCAGTTACCCAGTCAGCATGCTGTTATCAAAGTTAGAGCCCATAGTATAGGCCAAGCCCCAGAGACATAGGAAATTGCCTTGCCAACGAGTTAGCTAAGAAAGCTTCTAGGAGTTACCAAATTGTGGGTCCCACATGATGAGGCAGTTTAAAAATTCTACTAGGAATAAGTCTCCCTCGAAAAAAGGAATGCCAACCATCCACAAAGTACTTCAAATACAGGAGGATGCTCCTGCATGGGTAGAACAGCTGTGGCAGGACCAGGGTTGTCTGTACGATCCTGTCACTAGCTTATGGGTTACGCCTGCCGGACAGACTTGCAGGTCTGACGAGCTTGCGTTGTGGGTTATTGAATTTGTACATTTTGCAACTCATTGTGGGGCCAAGGCTGTAAGTGATATGCTTTTAGAGACCTGGTGGCATCTGAAACTTCTGACTTGTCCCAACGCATCAGCCAGCAATGTCTGATTTGCTAGCAGCATAACCCAGGTAAAGGCTTGCCCTGTGAACCAGTTAAGACTCCTTTACCATTTGAGACCTTTCAAGTGGACTACATTGAGTTGGAATGATTTCAGTGTTATAAGTATGTTTTTGTAATTATTGATGTTTTTAGTAAATTAATAATTAGTGTAAAGACCTCTCATGTGTGTGGTAGCATTATGGTTTTTGAATGAATGCTGAAGTTAAGTCTTTTATTTGTTGTAAATCACAAGTTATAAGTGTAGGTGTGTGTCCCTTTAAAAAAAAAAAACTGTAAGCAGGGGGGGTGAAGTTTTTTTTACAACTACCCTCCACTGTGAGGTCAACCTCTCAATTTAAAAGGGGAAATAAGTTAATTGCTGAAACACGACCAGCTTTAATGGTTTGTTTAGATAAACATTCTTGTTGATGAAGGGAACTGACTGATAATGGGTTAGTCATGAGTTAACGTGATATTTTGCTAAATCACTGGAATGCTACGACAGATGGAGGGAAATGAAGGAAAAATTTGACGATGTATCCCGGGACAAACAAGCAGAGTCTTTCATCTCTGCAAAAGAGATGTGGTACAGTGCAATGGCCCAGATGCCTTTGGATCCTGGGATGTCACCAAGATTGACTATTGCAATGGGATACAGCGTCAGCCCGATTGGCAGGTAGACTTAGATAACCAACACCCAGGGAATTACCCTGTTGGTCTCTGGAGTGCAAATTTGACTTTTTCTGCAAACGGTATTCTTTGGAAGACAACTCGGCAAAGGAACATTTGTTTGATGGACTATGCTATCGAGAAGCATTAGAGGTCTACCCTTGTTTACAGGAGAAAGAACATGAGAACAATATGGGAAAATGGGCATTGGAAGAAACAGACTCTAACATGTTTATACAAGCCCATAATTAACTATTTGGTAAAGGACAAATTGTGTGTTACCTTGCTACTATCAGAAATACATCTGTTCTCTTTACAGGATAGATATGCCTTATACTATCTGTTGGCACATGAGGGAGGGACATGTGCTATTGTGAAAGACAGATGTATGATGGGAATTCAGGACAGAACAGTAACATCACAGACATCAAAATGACATTATTACACTGCTCGATGGGATACAGGAGGGTATTGAATGGGGAGACTGGGGGTTTTATAATTGGATCATTAGTGCTACTTTGGTTCTGTCTTCACTAAGGAAGACATAAATAATCTGCCGGAAATAGCAGGGGACCGCGGGGTTAAATGAGATGGAGGAACTGAGTGAAATCCAGGTTAGCCGGGAAGTGGTGTTAGGTAAATTGAATGGATTATCTGAATGGTGGCCGATTAGGAAAGGGGGAGATGCAACGAGACCTGGGTGTCATGGTACACCAGTCATTGAAAGTAGACATGCAGGTGCAGCAGGCAGTGAAGAAAGCGAATGGTATGCTAGCATTCATAGCAAAAGGATTTGAGTATAGGAGCAGGGAGGTTCTACTGCAGTTGTACAGGGTCTTGGTGAGACCACACCTGGAGTATTTCGTACAGTTTTGGTCTCCCAATCTGAGGGAATACATTATTGCCATAGAGGGAGTTAGATGTGGCCCTTGTGGCTAAAGGGATCAGGGGTTACAGCCTTGGGTAATGTGGAAACTGGTGAGAAGATATTATTGCAACATCTAGAAGAAGACATTCTAATGTTGAATGATGAGGTAGTTGAAAGGATGGTAAATGCGCAGGTTGAGAAAGAATTATTAGAAGATGAATGTATTAGAATGAATAAAATGGAGATAGATCAGTGGTATGGAACCCAGAATAGCTGAGCACCCCAAGGGCTAGGGTATGAAACACAGCAGAGAAGTAGGGAACAGCATTGGTGTCAACAAGCCAGCCTGCTGACCTACGTGGTCCAGGTTTTGGGGGCTATAAAGCATCTCGAGGTTAGGTATAAACTTGGATGACTAATAAGCCAATGCTGATGAATCTCTGCCTTGTGTTATTATCCTATTAGTGGTCATAGAATGACCAGAGTGGGGAATGAGGAAATATTATACAAATAGAACCACTTGGATAGTGACTTTTATATAAGCTAGGTAATTTGCAAAAGAAAAGCTTAAAGTTTTCCTGAACCGAAATAAAGTGCAAACAGACACATACACACAGGCAAAGATGAATCAAAACATGGAGGCCTGAACCAGAACCTGCTTAGCTTAGGTTATTGTTTGGGGCAATTATAGCACTGGAGGAAATTGTATTTGATATGGCTTTGTGTTGAAGATTGGGAAGCTGAATAAGGGGCCTCTTCTTAGGCCATCTGCTCTCTCTATGGCACATTTTTGAGCTCTGAATGTGACATAAAGGTGAAGAGTTATGGCTTGTTTTGCTAGGTTTGAGAGAATTCAAGGCTGAGAGATGATAGACTGCAGTTATCTTTGGCTGTGTACAATTATAATGTGTGATAAGGAATAAGATGTAAGTGAAAGAATAAGTTGCTTTGAGAAATAATTAGATTGAGGGAGTAGTTTATAGAAGGTTGAAGCAGATGGAATTCTGACGTAATGGTCTGAGATGTAGTCTCTTGTGTTCTGCCTGGTACATGAGATTGGAAATCCTACTTCCCGATAACAGGAAAGGCACCAAACTCATATTAAGTAAATTGACAGATTTACGACCCATGTATCTTTGGATGGGAGATGGAAATGTGCGTTTTGAACTTAGAAACTGTAATTCAGCAAACGTATATAATTAATGTTTTAAAGACATAGGTAATGGTATTTCGAAATGTGTAAAATTATAGTAACACCAATTATGAAATGTATTGGCTTAATAGAAAGGTACACTTTAGACATAGAAATTGTTTAGATTTATAGAAATATATTTTCTCTTGATATAGACAGTGTGTATGACTTGTGTGATCATTGTGTTATATACGTATCTTGTATTTTGAGGAATGGTCTTTCATAAGAGCCTACTGGGGTTTTGCTGTGTTGAAATAAAATAATTCTAAAACAATTATAAAGCACAGGCAAACGAAGGCTGCAATGAGGCCAGGGAAGGGGGATCATGTGACTGATGTTGTAAATCAGCAGAAGGACTCAGATGATTGGTTACTAGCTTGTCATACCCTCTGTATCTAAAATGTCTAATAGCTATATAAATGCCATGAGTTTGTATCAAAGTTACTCCTCTCTGGACCCGCCCCAGAGCATCAGCTCTGTGTTGGAAGGTTCAAGAGACTAGTCTCAGCTGAATAAAGAATTGATTTTAACAGCAACAAGTGTTTGAGTCAAGTTGACTTTAGATTGAAAGAACTCAGTTTAACCGAGACAACAAGACAAAATCTTTCTGCTGATGTTGGTCAAATGACGAAGGTTTTCCCTCAGTGTCGAGCATAGCGTTTACCTGGAGAAAGGTATAACAAGAGGAATCGAATATAGGAGGAAAGAGGTCCTTCTGCAGTTGTACAGAGCCCTAGTGAGACCACACCTGGAGTATTGGGTGCAGTTTTGGTCCCCTAATTTGAGGAAGGACATTTTTGCTATTGAGGGAGTGCAGCGTAGGTTCACAAGGTTAATTCGCAGGACGGCAGGACTGTCATATGCTGAGAGAATGGAGCAGCTGGGCTTGTACACTCTGGAGTTTAGAAGGATGAGAGGGATTATCTTGGAAATATAAGATTGTTAAGGGCTTGGACACACTAGAGGCAGGAAACATGTTCCCGATGTTGGGGGAGTCCAGAACAAGGGGCCACAGTTTAAGAATAAGGAGTAAGCCATTTACAACGGAGACGAGGAAACAGTTTTTCTCACAGAGAGTGGTGAGTCTGTGGAATTCTCTGACTCAGGTGGAGGCAGGTTCTCCGGATACTTTCAAGAGAGAGCTAGATAGGGCTCTTAAAAATAGCGGGGTCAGGGGATATGAGGAGAAGGCAGGAACGGGGTACTGATTTGGGATGGTCAGCCATGATCACATTGAATGGCGGTGCTGGCTCGAAGGGCCAAATGGCCTACTCCTGCATCTATTGTCTATAAACCACTAACTTTTGCTACATGAAGGGTCAGGTGAACATTCCTCCTCTGCAGGCACTGCCTGATGAACTCATGAGATTGTATGTTGTTGACACACCACAAGCAAATGAGTTCAGAAGGAATATTAGACAATGCAATTGTCTATTTCAACTGACATCATTCGGTGCCAAGGAAGTGGAGCCACCCGGCTGGAATCGGTGATCTTTCAAGGTCAGGTTCATCATTACATTGGTTCGTTGATGCCTGACCCAGACCAACAAAGTCGATTCTTGCAGGTCTATTTTATGGACCCCCAAGATAGCATTGAATTGCGAATGGGTATGCTGCAAAATGTTGGTATTGTTGCAATGCTTGAACGCTTGATGACAAAACAACCCTTACATTGAAACACTTAAAATGGCAGAGGAAAGGATTCGAGGTTTGCCAGAGGCATCAATCATCGGCCAACTTTGGAACATGAAAGGCCATTTAACAAACAAATTGCCAATGAAGTTGCTGTCATAATACCAAAAGATAATGACCCTCAGGCAACATCACGGCACATTGTCTTGAAAGAAAGAGGAGGAGGCCTGCAAATAATTTCAGAGTCTCATAGGTCGTATGCTAGTTGTCAATACATCCTTTTCTTTCAACACGGAGATGATGGATGGTATCACCAACTCCGAATGAGAAACTACAAGAAATTGACAGCAATGCGATATTATGCCTATAGGATCATGAATCGAGATAATGAATTAAATCACCTTTTGAGAGGAGGACAAATCTTTCAACAATATATCGCCGATATGGCAGCTAAGATTGAGGCTGATAGGCTCAATTATTTTGCATGAATCAAGCATCGTTGAGATCAACTTACAAAGGCCTTGCGGATGCATTAAACGACAATGATGATTTGGAAAAAATCGGAAAGCGCATCATCCTCTCCTCGACATTTGTCGGTGGACCAAGATACACGATGGAACGATGCCAGGACGCCATGATGTATGTTCGGAAGTATGACAATGCTTCATTCTTCATTACAATGACTTGCAATCTGAACTGGAGCGAGATCTGACAGCTGTGTGATAGACTAGACTTGATTGCAAGAGTATTCGATCTGAACAGGAAGCTATTCATCAAGTACGTCACTGGACCAAATGGGCTCTTTGGCAACTATATAGCTTTTGTCTCCACTGTGGAATATCAGGAGAGAGGCCTGCCTCATTTGCACTGTCTGCTGTGGCTTGACGAAGCAACTCAGCCAAGACCAAATGATTTTGACACATTTGTGCAAGCTGAAATACCAGACCCACAAGTAGATCCTGAGCTGCATGAATTGGTACTCAAGCACATGATTCATGGGCTGTTCTGCAACCACACCTCTCCATGTTGGAAGAAAGGGACATGCAGTAAGAGATTCCCAAAGCCATTTATCGCGAGCACAAGGTGTGGACATAATTCATATGTTCTATACAGGAGAAGATCTCCAGACGGGAGGATTTCAGGGAAATCAAGAAGGACGCCAGCATCGACCTATCACTTCTGGTTAGGTGATGCCCTATAATGCTCAACTATTGAAGTTGTTCAAATGTCACATCAACGTTGAGATATGCTCCTCTATAAAGTCAGTCAAATTACGTCATCAAGTACACCATGAAGGGAAGTGATCAAGCATCTTTTAAATTGAACAGGGATGACAAAATTTCACAGTACTTGACTGGCAGATACATTGATTCATCAGAAGCAGTGGCATTAATCCTTGGATTTCCGACTCATGAGACACCTCACTGTCTTTCGACTCCATGTACATCTACCAGAACAACAACAAGTCTTTATCAGACCTGATGCTGCTGAACAAGAGACCAATGATGCTATGATGAGAACGACTTTAACTGAATTCATGGCATTGTGTTCTCAAGAGCCATTTCCAAGAACACTCGACTATGCTGATGTTCCCCGATTTTACACATGGAACAATAAGAGATGGCAAAGAAGGAAGGCCGGCAAGAGAGTGCAAGATCATCCAGATACGTCTGGGACAAGTGTATACTGTGTCTCCAAAATGTGGTGGCCTTTACTACTTGAGACTGCTTCTCCATCCCATAAAAGGGCCAGTATCCTTTGATTCATTGAAGACACATGATGGACAAATTTACCCTTTCTACAAAGACGTCTGCAGACAAAGAGGTTTGTAGCAGACTGATGACCATTGGCAACCAACAATGGAAGATGCTGAGCACACAAGACTTCCCAGTGCAATGAGAGATTTGTTTGTTGTTTTGCTGACGAATACTGAGATCAACAATCCTCGACAATTATGGGATCACTTCAAGAATTCAATGTCTGAAGATTACCTTGAAGAAGAACAGAGAACAATGAATGAACCTAATATCATGATTGATGAGAAACAGCATGATCAGGCTCTGTATATTCAAGACAAGCTTGAGAATTACAAAAGAACAATGGAATTCTTTAATTAGCCACAACCACGAAATGGAAGGATGCAACTTGATGATGACAATCCAGAATTGCTGCAGGAATTGCAATACAATACAACTGAACAACAGCAATTTGTTGAGGAGAATGAGCCTCTGCTGAATGCTGAGCAGAGAGCAGTGTATGGCCACGTGTGTGACTGCTTGAAAAGGAATCTCCCTTCAATGGTTTTCATTGATTCACCAGGAGGAACAGGAAAAACATTTATCACCAATTTGATCCTCTCGTAAGTTAGAGGTCAAGGTGATGTGACTATTGCTGTAGCATCCTCTAGGATAGCAGCTACATTAATGCCTGGTGGAAAAACTGCACATTCTCGATTCAAGATACCCACCCAAGTGGCCGAGGATACATTTTGCAACATTGAGAAGAACTCTACTGAGTTACTGAGTTACTGAGCTGCCAGCCTGCCAGGCCTGAGTGACTGAGCTGCCAGCCCAAGAATCCATTTGGCCCACAATGTCCATACTAGCTCTTTGGAAACCAGTCCCTTTGGCCCACAACGGGTCCCAGTTAGTCTAGTAGATAATAGATGCAAGAGTTTTTTTATTCTTAAACTCTGGCCCCTGATTCTGGAGACCCCCAACATCGGGAACATGTTTCCTGCCTCTAGCGTGTCCAAACCCTTAATAATCTTATATGTTTCTTATATCATCTTAATCTTATATCATGTTTCTGATCTTGCAATTCTCTTCCACTTCCTGCTGTCCTCATGGCCTCTGAATCTATCATTACCTTATCACAAATAGAGACTAAGTGGTGAAGTAACTCAGTCAGTCAGGCAGCATGTCTGGAGAACGTGGAGGGGTGACGTTTCAGGTCTGGATCCTTCTTCAAGCTGATTACTGTGGGGGAGGGGAAGCTGGAGGAGAGGTGGGGGCAGGACAATGCCTGACAAGTGATAGTGGATACAAATGAGGGAGGTTTAAGATAGACAGATGGTTGGCCAAAGGCCAGAGATGAAAGTGTGAGGTAGGACTAGAAGTACAAATTGTAAACCCAGAAGAAGGAATATAGGTGGGAGGGGATGGGGGAAGTGGAGGCTGCGGAGGGAAAATTGAGGAGGACTGACCAAATGTTGTGCCTTCCACCACAGTGATGAATGCTGTGGTGGATGTTTGTGTTACATTTTTATTGTGTGTTCTTTTTTTATTGTACGGCACCGGGGGGGGGGGGGGGGGGGGGGGGGTGGGGGGGGGGGGGGGGGGGGGGGGGTCCCAAAAGGGGGACGGGGGGGGGTGGGCGGGGGGGGGGGGGGGTGGTAGGGGGGGGGGGGGTGGGGGGGGGGAATGGGGGGGGGAGAGAGAGAGAGAAAAGGGGGCAGTTTAGTTACCTAAAATTGGAGAATTAAATGTTCATACTATCTGGTTGTAAACTACCCAAGTGGAATATGAGGTGCTGTCCCTCAGGTTTGTGTGTGGGATCACTCTGGCAATGGAGGAAGGCCAGGAGAGAAAAGTCAGTAAGGGAATGGGAAGGAAAGATATAATGGTTAGAAACCAGGAGATTCAGCAGGCCTTGGTGGACTGAGCGCAAATGCTCGATGAGATGGTCACCTAGTTCATGCTTGGTCTCGCCGTAACCTTTGCCGACCTTAGTTTGGTCTTCCACTTCCCCTAACTCTCACCCCTCCACAAGAAGAAAGCCTGTAACAGAGCCCTCATTCTTTCCTCCGACACTTAATAAGAGTCTCTAGGCCCTTGAGCTTTGGACAAAACTGAAATTTGATGCAGTGGGCATGTTACCAAAACATTCCTCATCTCCACCATTCTGACACACCCAACAATTCATATTGCAAAGTTAGCAGAGATGGAAAGCAACATGGCAAGGTTAGCAAAATCCTTGAATTCAATTTAATTCTATCCAAACCTGAATTCATCATCATTTCAGATAAAGCAATTAAATAATGCAGATGCTGAAAAATACAAGGAATGACAATGCCTACGCAAAGAGGAAAACATTTCAGGTCAATAAAATTTAATCAGAATTGAATAATGGGAGAAATAATAGGCTCAAATGTTAGGGAAGAGAAATCCCATGAGTTGAGTCAGCCGGAAAGGCAGGATTGATTAAAAACAAAAGGAATGAAAGCGCAATTCCTAGGGATGGCAATGTAATGAGAAAGAAAACATCTTTCCAGGGGAGGAAACAATCTAAAAAGCATAGCCATGTCAGTGGGGGCGGTGGGGATTTAGAGCAGCAGGTCAGCAAATGGAGGGGCTAATGGGCAAGTGGAGGTTTTGATAAGCAAGTCTCAAAGGAAGGACAGGCAGGGAGAAGTCCATGAAAATGGGAATGATGAAGAGCTGAAGTGTGTTTACTTCAAATGCAAAGAGTATTAATTTAATAAGTGTCTAGATAAGCACTTAAATGTCCTAGGCAGAGAAGCTTATGGGCCAAGTGCTAGATGTTGGGATTAATATAGATGGCTGTCCACTGGCTGGCATGGAGGTGGTTGACAGAACAATCTGCTGCCATGCTGTATGACTCCATGGCTACACAATTATTTGGGCTCTAAATGATCGGAAGGGAAGAGATGAAATCTAGATAGTACATTTCCTGTTTAGAAGATGAAATACAAAATGGGGTGTGTGCTGGATGATAAGAGTTGTCTGAGTGTAAAATCTCTTGAAATAATCAGCCATATATTATCTTCAACACACTCTCACACTTCTCTTCCCATAAATTTGCTGGACTGGTATTCCCAGCACTTTTCTTCCTTATTATTTTGCAGAAATCCAACCTGCTGTTCATTATAAGTGTTTCTGATTTCAATTTCAGATTCTAGCAATTGCAATTTTTCGTTAATTTTTTTAATGCTTCATTTTCAACTCTACAATGGTGCAGATTTTGTCGAGTAATGCATGAATGCCAAAATTAATTAGCAACCTGGAGATAAGGAAGAGACATTCAATAAATTGTGTTCATCGCAAGCTGCTGGACAAGCTGCACTCTTCTGCCATTAGCTTGTGTTGACTGCATCACAGCTTAGCATCTCGGTGGTTTTCAGGAAATCAGTGCATTTGCACATGAACTCTCCATTAAACTCGCCACGGAAAGTTAAATGATTAATAGCATAATCAGTCTTCAAGAATATTACAATTATTATTGTTTGCCAGTCATCCACTCTTGCTCAGTGTTTGAACACTAAAACAAGGCGCAAATATTGTTGATTTTAAAAGTGGCAAATTTTAATTCTATTCTCGCTTCTTTTTTTTAATCTATCAGGCTAATATGTCATTAAGGCAAATTCACTATCCTTGTCATTCCTTTGTCTGTTTATTTCTCAATTCTTTAATCTGATATAATGCATGTCCCATTGATCACCAGGACTCCGGGTGATCTTCACTAAATCATTACGAGATAGCATGCAGTCGGCAAAAAGCTTCTGAAGTCCAACTGTGTATGAAGATATCTAATCGGCTAAGTCATGAGATGGCCCACTTCAGCAATATCTCGCCATTACTGCAACTCAGTGGTAATCAGTTATAGATCAGTTGCTAATAACATGTTATCTGAATCATGTTACTTATATCTCACACAAAAAAGCATTTAGTTTAGAGGTTCAGAGCGGAAACAGGCCCTTCGGCCCACCGGGTCCGCGCCGACCAGCAATCCCAGCACATTAACACTATCCTACACGCATTAGGGACAATTTTTACATTTACCAAGCCAATTAACCTACAAACCTGTACACCATATAGCCATATAACCATATAACAATTACAGCACGGAAACAGGCCATCTCGACCCTTCTAGTCTGTGCCGAACACATAATCTCCCCTAGTCCCATATACCTGCACTCAGACCATAACCCTCCATTCCCTTCCCGTCCATATACCTATCCAATTTATTTTTAAATGATAAAAACGAACCTGCCTCCACCACCTTCACTGGAAGCTCATTCCACACAGCTACCACTCTCTGAGTAAAGAGGTTCCCCCTCATGTTACCCCTAAACTTCAGTCCCTTAATTCTCATGTCATGTCCCCTTGTTTGAATCTTCCCTACTCTCAGTGGGAAAAGCTTTTCCACGTCAACTCTGTCTATCCCTCTCATCATTTTAAAAACCTCTATCAAGTCCCCCCTTAACCTTCTGCGCTCCAAAGAATAAAGACCTAACTGGTTCAACCTTTCTCTGTAACTTAGTTGCTGAAACCCAGGCAACATTCTAGTAAATCTCCTCTGTACTCTCTCTATTTTTTTTTTTGTACACCTTTGGAGTGTGGGAGGAAACTGAAGATCTCGGAGAAAACTCATGCAGGTCACGGGGAGAACGTACAAACAGCGAACAGAGAGCACCCATAGTTGGGATCGAACCCGGGTCTCCGGCGCTGCAATCGCTGTAAGGCAGCAACTCTATCCCTGCGCCACTGTGACTACATTTATTATAAGACAGACTGAAAGCGATTTTGATTTCACAAAATGGATAAAATGTAGTAGTACACAAATGAATATTTTACCTTATTGAAGGCTCGATAACACAATCCACACAATTCAACAAGGTACGCAAGGCTGAAGACTCCATTCTGAATCACAAAGCTCAGCAATTTAGAAAATGGCTCCAAAAGGCTCTAAATGCAAGATAATTGAAACATAGGAACTGCCATTAATTAAAAGGAAACAAATTTCCCGCGGAACACACACAGAGACAAAGACCACAATCAGTTGAATTCTGGTTTACAGTATATTACAATCGGTAAATTCAGAGGATGTAGAATCTGCACAATGTTTAGAAAGCTGCACAACTTTCCCTTCATGAACAACAAACTTAATTTACTACCAATTATATTGGGAACTGACAGGTCTGTCCCCACAAATTCCCTGCTCATTTCTCAATCTTTCCTCTTCCACAGCATCAAGCAGAAGCCAGATGCTACACCAAGGAAGGAGATTTATTTCTAGATTGCCTGGTGCACCAATCCATCCACTACTTTGGGATAATATAGGCAAAGTCATTTCCAAACCATTCCATCCTCCTGGCTGAAATTCTTTAAGTATGAAAGTTGGAATGAATTAAATACATCCAGAGAAGGGGAATAAAAGATCTGATATGCACTTATTCAAAGTAAAGAGTAAAAAAATAAGAAACAGACATATTTAGGAAGGGTATACCAAATGGAAAATGAGCTGTGAGGCAAAGAAATGAAAGGAAGCCCTTCCACAAAGTTGCCCACAGTCTAAACATAAATGAATCACAGGTATAATGGAAATGATTTAAGGTTTCCTCTCCAGAAGAGTTTTGGCAATAAAGTAGACGCAATTCTGACAAGATCTCAACCAAGATTAAAAAGGAAACAAGTTTGATAATGGACAGATTAAATCGCGGGAATCTAAATAAAATATATAAATAGGTGAAGTGAGGAAAGCAGAACAATAAATCTTGCAAAAACAGAAAATAACTAATAACCAAGTCTAAAGGTCAATGCATACTGTAGAATGACATAAGCAAAGTTACTGAAGAACAAATTAAAATTAATCCAAAATTTAAAAAAAATAAATCATGGAATTTTTGGAGGATGCTTAAAATCATTTTCATTCCTGAGGGATAACATTGAAAAAATCTCTTTAGCTCACCCGTGATGCACTTGCAGTAGGTATCTTAAGAAGACAGATCATGATTGCCAAACTGGAATCCAAACAGCACTGCAGACAAAATGAACTGACCATGATTTGGGCACTTGCAATGTTCATAACTGACAAGTACAATTTGAAAGTTTCAGTACATCCAAATAAATATGATAGAAACATTGAAACATAGAAATTAGGTGCAGGAGTAGGCCATTCGGCCCTTCGAGCCCATGATATGTCTAGGTAAAATGATCTACAGTATTTCCAACACCCCAGAAATATCTAGTTATTGTTTGCAAAACATAAAGAAGTAGGGGCAGGAGTAGACATTCTTCCCCTCATACCTGCTCAACATTTCAGTAAGATCTGATTCCAGGACAAGGGGTCACAGCTTAAGGATAAGGGGGAAATCCTTTAAAACCGAGATGAGAAGAACTTTTTTCACACAGAGAGTGATGAATCTCTGGAACTCTCTGCCACAGAGGGTAGTTGAGGCCAGTTCATT
Organism: Leucoraja erinaceus; assembly: GCF_028641065.1. Lineage (NCBI taxonomy): Eukaryota > Metazoa > Chordata > Chondrichthyes > Rajiformes > Rajidae > Leucoraja > Leucoraja erinaceus. The sequence continues at coordinate 1,865,348 of NC_073385.1, read as the reverse complement.
GGCTATATTTAAGAGGGAGTTAGATGTGGCCCTTGTGGCTAAGGGGATCAGGGGGTATGGAGAGAAGGCAGGTACGGGATACTGAGTTGGATGATCAGCCATGATCATATTGAATGGCGGTGCAGGCTCGAAGGGCCGAATGGCCTACTCCTGCACCTATTTTCTATGTTTCTATGTTTCTATGTTTCTATCACAGGTAACCTTGACCACTACGACTGTGGTAAACCAGGCCCAAATTCGTTAATTCCCTTGTTATCTTAAAACCTTCCGATCTCTGTTTAGAATATAACAACTCTACCTCCACTGCTCTCTTTAGCAGAGAATTTTAGAATGGAAAAATCTTTACATCCGAGTTCTGAATGGCCAAAGCTTTATTTGAGATTGTGAGCACTGGTTCTAGACACTGCAGCCAGGGGAAATATAATCACTGCTTCTATCCTATGAACACTGAGAATTTTGTATGTTTCAATGGGATCCCATCCCATCACTCTAAACTCTACAATGTATGGAAGCATACTGCTTAATCTCGACAGTAGGGCAATCCCCAGTAATCTATCTAGTGAATCTTAGTGGTACTCCCTCTATTGAAAGTATATTCTTACTTGGGTAAGGAGATGTAAAGTCATAGAGAGATTCAGCATGAAAACAAGCCCTTTGCCCACTGAGTCCATGCCAACAATCAACCACCTGCTTATACTCATCCTAAATTAAACAAATTTATTATTCTCTCCACCTTCTCATCAACCTTCCACCCCCACCCCAGCCACCAGCACACTCGGTACAATTTAGTGTCCAATTAGCCTACCAATCCACCTGCCTTGGGGATGAGGAAGGAAACTGGTTCACTCATAGGAAACTCATATGATTATAGGGAGAATGTGCAAAATTCCACTTAGACAGCACGCAAGGTCAGGATTGAACTAGTTGTGCCACTGTGCCACGCTACACAATTCTTCATCAGGTCCAACATTTAGAGCACTATTTTTGCATTTAAAACTGTATGTAATAAAATCCAATATACTGATAGGGTTCTTAACATTAGCATTATAAAAATATTTTGCCTTCCTATTTATTTAAACACCAAAGTAAATAACTTCATATTCTCCATAGAACATGTACTATTTCTCATACCCTTGTCCATTCACTGAAGCTGTTCTGCATCCTAATCATTTTGCCACTTATTTACTTTATTCGTTTGTGGTGAGTTCTGCTCAATGTTGTTTGGCACCTCTGTTCAATGTTTTGTTAAGTTAAATGAGGACAATAGTTGCATAGTTAATGATAGGGCCATTAGAGAGTGCTGTAGAGCAAAGAGACTGGGGGATACAATTACATGATTCCCTGAAATCGGCAATGCAGGTAGATGGAGGAATTTGGCATGCTTGCATTCATCCGTCAAGGCATTGAATATATTACAAATGTATGTGCAAAAGTACAGCTATTGGAAGTCAATTTGGGCTCATGACTGATGATAATATTTGATGATCCAGCAGAGACCTTCTAAATTACATATGCTTCCTAAATAGTCATGTGGTTTGCTCCACGTTTGAATGCAAACCAGCAAGAATTATTGGTCAAAACTTTGCGATCCAATTTCTGTCTGTTGTATATGTACACTACACACATTGATGGCATCATCCCATGCACAAATGAGATTGGGAAATGTTTAAAAATATGCAACAAATATTTTTTATGTGAGACTTTTTTGAATGTTCTTGCTGTAACTCTGACTGCATTGCTAAACTGGGGCACTGGAGCAAGGTGCCCCTTGTTTGCTTGGAATCATACATTGAATTGATTTGCAGCATTCTAAAAAGTTTACGATACACTTAAAATATGCAAATGTTTCATTTCTGCAGCAAGACAAAGCCCACATAGCCCTGTTTAGTGATTTAATGTGTTGCAGCAATCAACAGAATTTAAAGTTAGATTTATTATTTTTAAAAAAGATAACTTTAATATTTTCTCCCAACTGGCAGAAAATCTGGAATTTGTTTCCTACCTTCAGAGGCAATATGCATGGCAGCTTGGCTAAAAATGCTTGAAAGTGATTACAGATTGTAGTCCAGAGATTACTCGGTAAATCCATTGGTAACGCTTCCATGTAAGTAGCTATGTTATCTAAACAGCGAAGCATAGCTCCTCCTGCTGGTAAGTTCTTCTTATTGTTTAAACCCTGTGTCATATTTGGATCACAAATTTGAGTGTAACACACACACCATGGTATTAGGAAATACATTCATTACTGTCTTTCACATTTAACTTGGCATAATTATGTACTTTACTGATTACATTTATTTCATGTTCACAAGTTAGGCCATTCAGCCCATCGAGTCAAGTCTGCCATTCAATCACGGCTGATCTCTGCCTCCTAATCCCATTTTCCTGCCTTCACCCCATAACCCTTGACACCCGTTCTAATCAAGAATTTGTCTATATTTGCCTTAAAAAATATCCACTGACTTGGCCTCCACAGCCCTCTGTGGCAATGAGTTCCACAGATGAACAACCCTCTGACTAAAGAAGTTCCTCCTCGCCTCCTTTCTTAATTCTGAGGCTGTGACCTCTGGTCCTCGACTCTCCCACCAGTGGAAACAACCATTCCACATCCACTCTATCTATGCCTTTCATTATTCTGTAAGTTTCAATGAGATCCCCCCTCAACCTTCTAAACTCTAATGAGTAGAGGCCCAGTGTTGTCAAGCACCCATCATATGCGAACCCACTCATTCCCACTATTTCTGTTACAGAACATTATCAAAAAGCACTCAGAATGTGCCTGTTCTGTCTACAGTCTCCAGTACCTCCAGGAGTTGATTCAGCGCTGCCACAGAACTTAGCTCGTTGAAGTCCATCAATGACGACGCCATGGTTCGAAGGAAGCTTCCGTCTAAATGTGAACAACTTTTGTTATTTCTGAGTTTAAGGAACAGTAAATGCCAGCATTTATTATTTATATATTATTATTATTATTATTTTTTTAATTTTTTTTTTATTAGCAGTACAGTAAATCACATTAATACATCGCATATATCTTATTACATTATGTTGTATCACTTCATTTTTTGAGCTTTAAAAGAGAAAGAAATAAAAGAAGTAAGAAAAGTAAGCAAGAATCGTGAAGGTGCAGGAAAGTGTTGGGAGAAGAGAACCCCTTAGGGAAGGAATTAGAGAAGGAAGCAAAGAAAATAATTAAGACCCTAGAAAGAAAGGAAAAAAAAGGAAAAAAGGAAAATCAGTCGCTCTATTGTAACACAAAACTCCGCAAAAAAGGATATACCAACCATGTTTTTATTAAAAATGTATTTATATATTATTGAAGTTAAATCTCCTACAAGTTATATCTAACCTTTGATGTTGCTTTGAAACAGTTGTGGAAGAATGCCATTGGGAGCTAGCTGATGAAAAATACAGCGTAGAAATTGCTTTGCCACGCCAGCAGCATTGCCAGGAATCAACATGCTTAAAAAAATGAAAATGCAGAAATATTTCACATTGTTAAACATTTATTCAAATGTATGAAATGAAATGTCATCAATGAAAATATATGTAATTGAAACTGTCAAATATTAAGACACCAACATACTAATATTAACACCATAGTCGTAAAAGGAATCACAACAGCATTTTACTGGAAGGCAAAGATCCCAGTTTCTCCGAACTGCACATAGGAAATATAGAACAGACTGGCCTTCATCATCTATGCTGTTAGCTGATAGTGCCAGAAGTGCCATGAGGAGTCCAGCAACTTGGATTAGAAACATAAAAGCCACAGCTCCCATAGAAACATAGATCAGTAATTTGCATTGGGATGGTGGTGGTTGTAGGGGTGGGGGGGGCAACACTTTCAATAATCATAAAGCATATTTAAACTGTTTACAATATGAATTTGTTTAAATGTGGCCCTCCGACATCAGGGACAAAGTAGTTGCTTCCCATTTTTTTGTTTAGCAGTTAACACTATCCAAAGATCCGTGCTAAATAACTTTTTCTGAACTTGTGTACAGGCAAGACTATGGTTCCACTGACATCAATACAAAAACAGTACATTTACAGTGGAGCTGTACGATAATCCATTCTCAGGGTCAGTACAACAATAGTAAAAATTAGACCTGACATTTCAGCCAATAGCTCTTAGAGTTGACAGATGTCTCAGTGTTGACAGATACCAGATGGTACGCTGTTGAATTATCAAAACATAGAAACATAGAAATTAGGTGCAGGAGTAGCCCATTCAGCCCTTCGAGCCTGACCGCCATTCAATATGATCATGGCTGATCATCCAACTCAGTATCCCGTACCTGCCTTCTCTCCATACCCTCTGATCCCCTTAGCCACAAGGGCCACATCTAACTCCCTCTTAAATATAGCCAATGAACTGGCCTCGACTACCCTCTGTGGCAGAGAGTTCCAGAGATTCACCACTCTCTGTGTGAAAAAAGTTCTTCTCATCTCGGTTTTAAAGGATTTCCCCCTTATCCTTAAGCTGTGACCCCTTGTCCTGGACTTCCCCAACATTGGGAACAATCTTCCTGCATCTAGCCTGTCCAACCCCTTAAGAATTTTGTAAGTTTCTATAAGATCCCCTCTCAATCTCCTAAATTCTAGAGAGTATAAACCAAGTCTATCCAGTCTTTCTTAATAAGACAGTCCTGACATCCCAGGAATCAGTCTGGTGAACCTTCTCTGCACTCCCTCTATGGCAATAATGTCCTTCCTCAGATTTGGAGACCAAAACTGTACACAATACTCCAGGTGTGGTCTCACCAAGACCCTGTACAACTGCAGTAGAACCTCCCTGCTCCTATACTCAAATCCTTTTGCTATGAAAGCTAACATACCATTCGCTTTCTTCACTGCCTGCTGCACCTGCATGCCTACTTTCAATGACTGGTGTACCATGACACCCAGGTCCCGCTGCATCTCCCCTTTTCCTAGTCGGCCACCATTTAGATAATAATCTGCTTTCCTGTTTTTGCCACCAAAATGGATACCCTCACATTTATCCACATTATACTGCATCTGCCAAACATTTGCCCACTCACCCAGCCTATCCAAGTCACCTTGCAGTCTCCTAGCATCCTCCTCACAGCTATCACTGCCCCCCAGCTTAGTGTCATCCGCAAACTTGGAGATGTTGCCTTTGATAAATAAATCCCATTGTTATCTACCGAAACGTTTCTAATTAACTGTTGTCAGGTGTCTTAGCTGAAGAATATTAAATATTAAAATAAATACAGAGTTGTATCTATACAAATTTAATTCAACAAGATAGTGATAAGCAGATTTGCTTTGGAGATGTATTTATTTTGTCATTTGAGGCTTATATATGGGATGGGGGATTAATCCATTGGGATTTTTATGTCCATCTAAGAGAGGAGAAAGAAACTTGATGCAATGTCCAATAGCAGCATGTGATCCCAATATTGCAGCTGCAATAAACAATAAGATTTTTGGAGTGTGACTTGAACCTTCTCACTCAGCAGCAAGCATGCTAATGTGGAACCAAGACTGCCATGAGAACCCAGATGTATTCACACTTTGGCCATAATCCGATGGACAGCAGAGAGTGTAAACACCACACGAGCGGGAAAAGAAAGAAAGGAAAGAAAAAGTCCTAGGAAAAAAATATTATAAACTAATCCGTACTGAACTTTGTGGAAAGCTCAAGAGGTTGAGCAGCAATAATGTACCATGGTTAAGTTAGAGAATGCATTACTAGCTTTGATTAAAGCTGTTTGGGAGCAGTTAGTGTGGAAACTACACTTTCACATAGAATGATTAGATAAGTTCTAGGATTTAGGGAAATAAAAGTTAGGCAAGGACAATGTATTAATTTGGGGAAGCTTAAGGTAGGATTTTGCAAATGTTACAAATACTTAGTGGATGTATAATTGGATTAAACAATGGAAATTAAATCATAAATCACAGGATTTCCAGTTCACATAATCACTTGGATGTAGATTTAATTGCGAAATACAAGTAAAGTGCAGCTTTCTGCATAACAGGAATACTTGAGTGGCAACAGAACTGTTGGAGATGCAAGAGACAACACAAATTCCAAGCAATTGCAAAACTAGTCAAAGTGTTAACAGAGCTGTCGGCCTCCCTGTGGAGCAGGTCCCCTTGGTACCGGAATAGCAGAACACCAGGCAGCTCCTTACCCTTCCTACACCTTGGCCAAATTAAATGATGAAAGGAACAGCTACTATCCTGCAACTATCAAGTTCTTCAACTGACCTGCAAAACCCTAAATCTACCTTGACAACGGAATAAAACAGATCATCCCTTGCACTACCAAGAACTTGTTTTTGTTCTACAACAAAACTCATGGACAGGAAACATTATGGGTCAGAACCCTTTTTTCAGATGCTGGAACATGCCGAAACATCACATCTCATGTCCTCCAGAGATGGTGCCTGACCTGCCATGTTCCTCCAGCACTTTGTGTTCCACTCAAGATTCCAGCATCTGCAGGTTTTTGTTTCTCTGTTTTATTTTTTCTATTTCTGTTTTGCACTAATGATTTTTTTTTTTTTTTGCGCAGTCTCCTAACTTTTAGGAATGTTATGTATAATTTGTGTAAAAGTTTGCGTTAGTCTGAATCCATGTGCCTGTGATGCCACTGCAAATACGATCTTCGTTGTACTTTGTGCCACCAAACATAGGGCAGTAAACTTAACTCAACTCAAATCAAAAGTAAATCTAATAGCTTTCTGCATATTTTGGTGCCTTTTATTTGACTATGGCATTCAACATTTATTAAAACTGAATGGAAAACGCATGCTGCCTGTTCGATTCCAAAACTTGAGGCCCAATATGAGTTTTATTATAAAACAGTCTCATCTGACAATTTCACCAGGCAAAGTAGCTATCATTTCTCTGAAAACACAAATTAATTTGCAATTGCTGACCAGCTGTTTCTCCCACAAGAAATGGCCAACCACCATCTGAAATTCTTCCCCATAAGAGTTAAACCTAAATCTTTATTTATTAAAGGGTATATTTAGATGCATGACAAAAATGGAAAATAACCAACATCTAAGTCTAAACAGATAGTGCAGAAAGACACAAAGTGCTGGGGTAACTCAGCGGGACAGGCAGCATCTCTGGAAAGAAGGAATGGGTGATGTTTTGGGTCAAGACTCTTCTTCACACAGATAGTGAGTTCCTGCTCTCATTGGCAGGCCAGATGTCCTTGCACTGATGGAGGTATTTTCATTTTACATTATGGCTATTTCGGGCATAACTGAAAACCAAAGATCACAATCTGACCTATTCCTTCAGCTCTCTGAGATAAATAGAGATTGATAAGATACAAAATAAATAGAAGAAATTAAACCACCCACATGAAGAATAATTGTTTCAAGATGGTAAACTTTGCACACAAGAGTAAAAACTTGACTGAAATGTCTTCACAAAATTGCCGTAATAGCAAATAGCATAAATACCTTTCTGCCTGACCTGAAAACAGGGTGCTTGATGCCAGTCTGAAATAAAAAAAACATTAGACATTACTTAACATAAACAAGTCGAGGGTAGACAAAAATGCTGGAGAAACTCAGCGGGTGAGGCAGCATCTACGGAGCGAAGGAATAGGCAACGTTTCGGGTCGAGACCCTTCTTCAGACTGATGTCGGGGGGGAGGGAGGGCGGGGAAAATGAAAGGTAGAGTTGAAGACAGTAGGCTTCGGGGAGAGCTGGGAAGTGGAGGGGAAGGAGGGAGAAAGCAAGTACTACCTGAAATTGGAGAAGTCAATGTTCATACCTCTCGGGTGTAAACTACCCAAGTGAAATATGAGGTGCTGTTCCTCCAATTTGCACTGGCCCTCACTCTGACCATGGCAGAGGCCCAGGACAGAAAGGTCGGATTCGGAATGGGAGGGGGAGTTGAAGTGCTAAGCCACCGGGAGATCAGGTCGGTTATTGCGAACTGAACGGAGATCGCCAAGCCTGCGCTTGGTTTCACTGATGTCCTTGCTTTCTCCCTCCTTCTCCTCCCCTTCCCAGCTTCCCCCCCAAGCCTACTGTCTCCATCTCTTCCTTCCCTTTTCCCCAACCCTCCCGACATCAGTCCGAAGAAGGGTCTCAACCAGAAACGTCGCCTATTCCTTCACTCCATAGATGCAGCCTCACCAGCTGAATTTCTCCAGCATTTTTGTCTACCGTCGATTTTTCCAGCAGTTCCTTATTAAACATAACTTAAACAAGTTATTTTTCTCTAGAAAACATGCCTTCAAATATATAGTAAGAAAAATACCAACCGTGCAATCGTGCTAAAAATGTTGGCGAAGGCAACTGGCATTCAATGTACAGACAATACTTTCAATCCATTTTAAATGAAGTAGATAATGAAGACATCATCATGGTTACCTTCCAACTGACTGCAGAATATCAAGCAGTAAAGGGGCTGCCAAGTCTGGACTCAAGTGAATAAATGTTGAAAGAACTACTATAGCCAGTCCCAATGTTTCTTCATCATACTCTTCAAGGATAGCTCCACAGTCTATACATCTGCATAAATGAATGAAAAATCAAAAATAGTTCACAGGTGTAAATGCAAGCATTTTGTATTTTCAACTCTTGATTGTAAATTCAAGAAGAAGTCTGTAAGACTCACTAAACTGGCATCAGAAATGTTGAACTCATTCACAGTCCACACAATGGCATGCCTCAAAATTAAACCTACTGTTAATATTGACTAAATTAGAGTTATTATAAAATGGAGGATCATTGCATTTGCAAGGCCTGTGAAAAGCTACAGGCTGTGAGTTGGCGCCAGCTAGTCTGAACCCTAGATTGATATGCAGGATGGGGAAAGAGCCAGATGTCCTCTAATTGACAAGCCAAATCCAGCTCAGTTCAACACACTGAATTCACAAATTTTAGTTAAGTTTTTAGTTTAGTTTAGTTTAGAGATACAGCACAGAAACAGGCCCTTCAGCCCACCGAGTCTGCACTGACCAGGGATCTCCGCACATTATCCTACACAACAACTAGAGAGCATTATTTCGCATTTTTAAACCAAACCATTTAACCTGCAAACTTGCACGTCTTTTGGAGTGTGGGAGGAAACCGAAGTTCTCAGAGAAAACCCACGCGGTCAGGTGGAGAACGTACAAACTCCGTACAGACAGCACCCGTAATCGGATGGAACCTTGTTCTTTGGCACTGTAAGGGCTGTAAGGCAGGAACTCTGACCGCTGTCACACCGTGCCACCAGCAACAGCAATTTGTTTACACATTACAATGAAAATTGTTGTATTAGCAGAGAAGTAAAATACATTCTTGTCCACTTTCATTGCAGTATATTTGTCTAAGCAGAGTTAAACCTAAAATCATTCAAACATGCTTGCCAATCCTTCATGTCCTACATTTATAACAATTTTGCTAGATTCTCAATTTTAACATGTCATAATAGTTTCCCAATTCCCCCATTTTCTTTCCCATCCCTGTAACTGTAATTTCCTTTGTACATCCCCTAGCACATCCCTGCTCTTAAAGGCTTCATCACTCAGACATGCCTTCAGCCATTCAACCGCAAACCTTCACCCATGCCTTCTTCCTTCATTAGATTTCTTTAAACCCACCTTCAGCTGTCTTAACAGTCCTCTATGCATTTCGTTGTCTCTGTACTGTACACTGACAATGACAATTAAAATTGAATCTGAATCTGATCTGATGCTTCAAGATCAATATCTAATTTGGTTTGTTAAAACACTGTGATGTACCTTGAGATACATTATTACATTAAAAGAACTACACAAAAGCAAATTGTTGTTTTGTTGCTGATATATTTCATTGAATACTACCCATTTTTTGTTCCAACCTAGTAAATGTTCAATTTGTGGGGCTTTTATTTTAAACTGATTCAGTTTAGTGGAGTTAAAGATTTGCAAATACTGGGGAGGTCATTTCCAAATATGTTCTGATGGATGGGCCATTTGCCAAATTTCTAGATTGCAGTAACTGAGTAAAACTCTTCAAATCTAACACTCCCTCTTCTCATGGAACAATTTATCAACGCATCTGCATAACAATGCCAACTTATTTATCTGGTAATTTAAAGTTATAGTTATTTATGCTAATAGGGCTTGAATTGTCTGGATGTACAAAGGTATAAAATAATAACAATTTAATTTGCATTATTTTAATCCACAGTATTAATTACAGGGGAAATGTTGGTAAAAATTAGAAAAAACTGTTGTCTCATGGTTAGACAAGCAAATCTATATGTATACCTATCTGACATAAGTGTTGGTTGATCATCTGTAAATTCCTCTGGTGCGGGGACAAACATGCTGACTATGCTCTGTGCAGACAGCAAACTTGATTTCGTAGCACCTATGAAAATAATTGAAAAAAGAAGATGTCAGTCATAAACATAAGATATTGAAATATTAAAATCTGCTCAATGTATTTATTTCACCCAGTTTTCAATGGGGTTTCTAGATGGCAAACATCAATTAAATTTCAAGGGCTGCTTTACACCACACTGAAAACATTAAAATGAGTCTGCCAGATAGCCTGTAGTAACATTTTACCAGTCTTGTGTTGACGATACAGGGTGGTGGTGGGGAATGGGGGTTGGAGTAGGTGCAGTTTCACCCAGAAAGTAATTTTTGCACAATAGGATTTATGCAGTCTGGTTACCTAATTTAGTTCTGCTGTAAAATTGGCCAGTGCAAAAATCACAAAGGAAATTGTCTAACTGTAACAAAGTATAGGTGGGTTGCACGTAAGGTCATCGGGTCAAATGGCGTGACGCATGGAGCAGCTCAATCCATGTGGAGGACATGGTTGCCTCGGCACACACTGTTAACACACAGAACGCGTACCTTCTTACCTGTTAAAAACCACAGAAATTGTCATTTTTTGCGCTATAAATATTTGTGGGTACTGTCATTGAAAACAGGAAGGTATCAGTATCTTTGCTTTGAACCCGAGCAGCAAGGTATAAGTGGCTGCAGAAGCGCATCCCTCGGGACAGCCCCCACTTTCCACCCGGGGTCAACGCTGTCCGGCCATGGCCGCCCTCCGCCCCGTCTCCCTCTGTGGGCCGCACTGTCACGGCTGTGGGTCGGCTGCGCCCACACATGGGGCCGGGGCTGGCGGGAGAGGGGCCGGGTGGATCGGGGCCGGGTGAGGTGGAGCCGCAGCTCTGGGCAACGTCAGCTGCAGCAGAGTTGGGGACAGTCTGCTCCCTCTACCCACCCAGAGTCACTGACTGCGCTGCACCGACATCCCGACCTCTTCCTCCCCCCCCCCCCCCCCCCCCCCCCCCCCCCATCTCCCCTTGACCACCTCCTCCGTCTCCTCCTACCACCTCCGGACGCGGGATAGACGGCCCGGGGTCCGAGAGTGTGCAACCAGACCGGATGCTGGGCCAGAAGAAGGACCCGCTGTGCTGCCAGCCATAGTAAATGCTTCCTGCAGTTCACCGCATGTACTCCAGTTGCCGTGATCGTGACCTCGACTGCTTGCAACCTCCCTATGCAGCTTAATTTGAGAGATTCACAATCTTGAAGTCGGTTCCAAATGACTGAACTGAGATTTAACTTGCGTGTGATTAATATTTCCTGAATGAGGCATCTTTTTTGGTTTCAATGCAAAAGTTATTTTAAAAAGTTGCACAAGTGATGCAATTGGAAACCGTTGTTTCTTCCAATCCACATGGTTTACTGGAAGAAACAACAGCATTGCAAGTGTATGCATTATAGCACAGTGCTAATACCCCATTTTATAAATTGCACGTCTGTCAAAGTCGTCATATCTGAAATGCCAAAGAAGCTTCCAATACTTCTGATCAATGCTTTTCCTGAAATTACTCACAATTAAAGATATTTCTACTTTTTGCTTCAGGGACTTAAAATTTATGAAATCAAAATACTCAATGTGGGCAAGAACTTTTCTTGAACTTGAGTGCAATGTCCAACTGAACGATGGACTTACCAAATGTGCCGGAAAGAACTGCAGATGCAGGTTTATATCGATGGTAGACACAAAATGCTGGAGCAACTCCGAATGAAGAAGGGTCTCGACCCAAAACATCACCCATTCCTTCTCTCCAGAGATGCTGCATGTCCTACTGGGTTACTCCAGCATTTTGTGTCTACCTCCAATGGACATACCAACACATGTTCTTGTGTGGCAAATAATAGTCCCTAAGCTACTAGGTTGCCAGATTTGTCAAGGTCGGGGAACCGGAAGAACCAGTAAGAAGACATGTTTTGCTGAATGTTGGCTTGTCCAGCGATTGTTGCATTATTCCTGCCACTACACTTGCCAATGACTTTACCACAACACAAATTGAAACAGAATACCAGTTTCAAAGTGAATTCTCTTACCCATACAATCGGCAGGATAAATCAGTACTCCGATAAATCTGTACTCGGGTTTACAACATTGACAAGTGAAGCACAGGGAGTTTCTGCGTAAGTTGTCACAAATCTGAGCAAGTGAGATGACTCCAGCAGAAATGAATAGAAGAATCAATGAAGAATTTCTTTATCACTTTCTGCTTTGTTCACAGTTACAAGCCTATGCATAATCCGAATAATATGCAGCGTTGAAATGTTCAACTGGATATTTTAATAGGCTCATATTCCATGCACCATTTCATTGCTTGAACGAAAACTATTTTCACACGAATATATAAATTCTGATGCACTGCATGTTTCATTTGGGGAGAAAAATATTTCCTCTTGTTTGAATGACCTTGCTATCCTGAAATACATACAAAGAAAACCATACAGCTAATTATGAATAGTTAACTCCAGATGATTTTTATCATGACTTTTTATATAATGTATTTTCTCACAATTCTTTAGTTTAGTTTAGTTTAGAGATCCAGCGATGCCCACACACTAACGCTATCCTACACACATGACACAATGTACAACTACATCAAGCCAATTAGGCTACAAATCTTTACTTCTTTGGAATGTGGGAAGAAACTGGAGATCCCGGAGAAAACCCACACAGGCCATGGGAGAACGTACAAATTCCATACAAACAACACCCGTATTCAGATCGAACCCGGGTCTCTGGCGCTGTGAGGCAGTAACTCTACCACTGCACCACAATGCCGCCCTTCACTTTGACCTCACATAAACTTGCCCGATTCATTAAACGTAAATCTTCCAATTTCCTAACCATATACTCACATAAACCGTGCAAGCACATTGTTTATGAACGAAACCTCACTTCCAATAAATGTTTAATACAGGTTCAGGTGAAGTAGAGAGGGAGAACGCTCATCTGAAGGCTCTTCCAACACGGTAATTTGTCCAAATGGACTGACTCCTTAATCCAAACTGGGAGGTTGATGTAAATTTAAGATGATCTTAAAGGCAGCCACCAGAATAATCAGTACCCTCTCAGTGCTACATGGAACTGGCAACATGTGTGCAATACATGAAGTGGGCTTGAATCTACAACCATCTGACACCAACAATACTATGCAGATATAAAATAATGCTGAAAAACACCGTGACTTATTGTACTAAGTACAGGAATCAGGAAAACACAATGTATAATGTGGGGGCGGGAAGAAGAAAGGAAGATGTGGAGACATTGGGCTGTGGGAGAGCTGGGGAGGGGAGGGGAAGGCGGGAGAAAGCAAGGACTACCTGAAATTGGAGAAGTCAATGTTCATACCGCTAGAGTGTAAACTACCCAAGTGGAATATGAGGTGCTGCTCCTCCAATTTATGGTGGTCCTCACTCTGGCCATGGAGGAGGCCCAGGACAGAAAGATCGGATACGGAATGGGAGGGGGAGTTGAAGTGCGGAGCCACCGGGAGATCAGGTTGGTTATTGCGAACTGTGCGGAGGTGTTGGGCGAAGCGATCGCCAAGCCTGTGCTTGGTCTCACCGATGTAGAGCAGCTGACATCTAGAGCAGCGGATGCAATAGGTGAGGTTGGAGGAGGTGCAGGTGAACCTCTGCCTCACTGGAAAGACTGCTTGGGTCCTTGGATGGAGGCGAGGGAGGAGGTAAAGTGACAAGTGTTGCAAGGGAAAGTACCTGGGGAATGGGGTGGTTTGGGTGGGAAGGGACAAATTGACCAGGGAGTTACGGAGGGAGCGGTCTCTGCGGAAAGCCGAAAGGGGAGGAATGGGAAGATGTGGCCAGTGGTGGGATCCCGTTGGAGGTGGCAAAAATGTCAGAGGATTATTTGTTGTATGTGACGGCTGGTAGGGTGGAAGGTGAGGACAAGGGGGACTCTGCCCTTGTTACGAGTGGGGGGGGATGAAGAGTGAGAGCAGAGCTAAGGGGTATAGAAGAGACCCTGGTGAGAGCCTCATCTATAGCCGAGGAGGGGAACCGCCATTCCTTAAAGAATGAGAACATCTCCAATGCCCTGGTATGGAACACCTCATCCTGGGTGCAGATGCGGCATAGATGGAGGAATTGGGAGTAGGGGATAGAGTCCTTACAGGAAGCAGGGTGGGAAGAAGTGTAGTCAAGATAGCCATGGTAGTCAGTGGGTTTATAGTAGATGTCAGTCAGTACTCTGTTACCTGCGATGGAGATAGTGAGGTCTAGAAACGTTAGGGAGATGTCAAAATTGGTCCATGTGAATTTGAGTGCCGGATGGAAGTTAGTGGTGAAATGGATGAAGTCAGTGAGTCACCCATGCAGTCGTCAATGTAGCGGAGGTAGAGTTCGGGGATAGGGCCAAGGTACACCTCGAACAAATATTGTTCAACGTACCCTACAAAGAGGCAGGCATAGCTGGGGCCCATGCGAGTGCCCATAGCTACGCCTTGGATTTGGAGGAAATGGGAGGAGTCACAAAGGAAAAGTTGTTGAGGGTAAGGACCGGAGGAAAGTATTAGTAGACGGGGATTGGTTGGTTCTGCGGTCTGTAACTGTGAAGGTGCTCTTTGTTATTTCGTAATGCCTGTTTAATAACACAAAGTATTTTGTAACAAACTCCAGTATATCTATAGGTTTTCCTGATTCATATGAAGTCCATTGGACTAAGTAAAAGATCTGATACATGACATAGTCGACTTGGCCAGCATTGGTAATCTTCACTAGTAAGTTTTGACTCTGCGTATATTCTAATGTAGAACATACCAACCAGTGTCCCAGTTACTGATGCTGTGAGGCACACTAGAGTGGTGTTCCCGTTGTTTCTTCATTAACTGGTTCAATGTCAGAGCCCCCAGAAATCCCCTTTTCATTTGCCTATATTGAGCTAAATGTGGCATAAAAACAAATATACGGAAACAGGTGGAATGGGTGGAAATTAAATGGAACTCAGCGCGTAATGTGCTGGTCAATCATTTGTTTTCAATTAATTACGAATAGTGCTTTAAAGCAAGGATTACAGTTAATGGAATCTGAGATGAAAATGCGGCAATTATATATCCAATCAACAATGATCAAAATGCATAAAGGATAGGCAACTATCCCAAATCAGAGCATTTAGAGAATATATCAAAAGTATTGTACTTTCAGCAACTGGCATTTGGAACTGAAAACTTTTGAGTGCCACAATTCAAGTCAATTATCCAGGATGTTTTACAATAACCTAATCACTCAGTCATAAATTCAATTGCCTCATAAAGCAAATGTTGTTAGGCAACATAACTCCAAATATACACGTTAACACCTACAGATATCGATGTATTTGTGTGTTTAATGTGTTTAAATTGACATTTGTTAACCAAATGAAACATTCTCTGAAGAAATTGATGAGCTCATGTGAAACAACAGGAAACCCATTTCCTATTACTCCTGATTTTACCCTTCACTGAAACTTTAGGAGACCAATACTTGTAGGGGGCTGAATCAACATTCGACCCAATCTCATGGGTTTATCATTCAGTTTGGTGTTGACATTGCCTCTAAAGTCCCAACAAATCATTGAGAGAACCCTGCTTTAAAACAGTGCTCAATGTTCTGCTAAATTTATCCTTGTAATTAAAAGTTGGTTTATTAGGCTAAAAGATTGTCATCTTACTATTTTCCAGAAACATTACTGAGGGGACATTTTGTAATGGAATTGTGAGTTGTTTTGGAACAGTTAGTTATGGAAAAATGCCCTATTTATGTTGTGGCAAATTGAACCTCTAGGTTCAAATTGAGTACATCAGTTAAAATTAATAACAGAAACACTGATGACACATAACTCCACACTGCCAGATAGGGTTATGGTGGTGACAAGGAGGGACAACATATAATCGATACCAAGATTCACAGTGACTTGGACGTATGGATTCAGAACTGGCTTATTCATAGAAGATTGAGGGTTGAAGTGGAAGGAAGATATTCTGGCTGTATGTCTGTGACCAGTAGGCATCCGCAAGGATCTGTCCTGGGATCTCTGCTGTTTGTGATATATATAAATGACTTGGACATAAATGTAGATCAGTTGGCGAATATGTTTTGATGATGACACCAAAATTGGAGTAGTTGTAGACAGTGAGGAAGGCTGTCAAAAGATATAGCGGGATATAGATCAGCTGCAGAAATAGGCGGAGAAATGGCAGATGGAGTTTAGTGAGGTGTTGCATTTTGAGAGGTTGACTGCAAGGGGAGAATATACAATTAATGGCAAGGCCTTTAACAGCATTGATGTATAGTGGGATCGGAGTCCAAATTCATACCTCACTGAAGGTTGCTACACAAGAGGATAAGGTGGAAAGATAGGGTAGACAGTCAGAATATTTTTCCCAGGGTGGAAATGTCCAACTCTAGAGGTCATAGCTATAAGGTGAAAGGGGAAAAGGTTAATGGAGATGTGTGGGGCCATTTCTTTTTACACAGAGCGTGGTGGGGGCCTGGGACACATTGCCAGGGGTGATGGAGGAGGCAGATATGATAGTAGCAATTAAAATGTTTTTGGATAGGCACATACAAGTGCAAGGATTAGGGCGATATGGATCATGCAAAGGCAGATGAGACCAGTTTAACTTGGCATCATGTTCAGCACTAACATTGTGGGCCGAAGGGCCAGTTCATATGTTCTGCGAGTATAATTTTCTTCAATTAGAACAATAACGGCACATTTGATTTTATTAGTCCTTGATACTGGATTAAACATGGCACTTACAAATTAACCTAAAATGACCTGCATATGATTACAATGGTTTCTCAATTCATTTTAGGCATAACCTGCCATGCAGTACTCAACTGGGGAGACACGTAGTACTCAACTGAGGAGGCACATAGTTTTTGAAGGAGACCCATGGAGTGGTCAGATACAGGTATTTTAAATGCATTTCGTTGTCTCTGTACTGTACACTGACAATGACAATTAAAATTGAATCTGAATCTGAATCTAAATAATGGCCTTGCTATTGGCATTTTGGTCACTCAGCTGAGGCCAAAAAAACCCTTTCCAAATGTGGAACTGATGAGCATCTTGTACGCAGCATTTTAATTGGTTTACTTGATATGGAAGAAAGACTACTTGTCTCTGGTACAGCTGTTTCTAGTACTGGAGCAGATGTCGGTTGTCTTGGCAAATCCAGAGTAGATTGACTTTTAACAGACTGATCTAAAAAAAGATTTTGAACCATGAATATAACTTTTTTTGAATTTCAAAACTGCAAACCACTGTGACCAACTGCACTAGAATTATCAGAATATACCGACATTTTAAACCAAGCAAATAAGTTCTTGTTAATCTTTTATTATGAAATATAGTTTGTTTGTAATCCATGTTTTCATAATTCTAATTAAAAACAAACTCCACTCAATAAGTTTAAAATGCCAAATGAAAGTTTTAATCCATCCAATAAAATGGTGGCTATATAAAAACATTAACATGGTAATGTTTGATGAAAACATTATTTAGAATCAATTAACACTTTAATAACATAAAACTACTTGGCGAGGAGAGAAACCTTCCTGATTTGAGTTTAATATGGCAAATGGGAAACAAGGAGAACAGTTAAACGAGTATTTATACTGCCAAGCCAGTTTATGAAAACATGGCTACTTTGGGAGTAC
Source organism: Leucoraja erinaceus (assembly GCF_028641065.1). Lineage (NCBI taxonomy): Eukaryota > Metazoa > Chordata > Chondrichthyes > Rajiformes > Rajidae > Leucoraja > Leucoraja erinaceus. The sequence goes on along the minus strand of NC_073385.1, from coordinate 1,847,379 downwards.
CCTACAAAGGACATTCCACAAAATTAGATATCCTCATTTCCCCCATCACTTCAAAAGAGCAAGCCTGAGGCATCATGTCATCCTGTGCACAGCTGATGCAAGTCATGTCAGACACACTACAATAATACATGATCTCTGATGTCAAAAAATGGCCTGATTTGATCTTGGAATTTCCTAACCAAATCCACACTGAAAATCAGTGACCTTCAGATAGGCATTATTTTTTTAAAGCAAATTGTATGTCCAAATTTCTCAGCTACCCTGTTTTGAAACACACTCCCCTACACGGTATTCCAATTTGGGAGTGATGAATTCATATCAAGTCCTTACCAGTGTCTCGTTGATCTCCAAGTCTGTCCAAAATATTGAAAGAGATATCAAGGTATTCCCTCTGAATAGCACTGACAGCAATCTTCCTTTGCTTCTTCTGCCTTGGAACAATCTGGATTTTAAATTCTGTTTCTTCACCACTCTCATCTTTTTGGTCGTTGCCTTTGTCAACAGAGAGCTCTGCTTCTGACTTTTCATTTTCTTCGGGTTCAGTAGGAAGTTTGAGGAGTACCGTTTTAACCAGGGGACTAGGTAAAGGAATATCAGATTTAGCCTGATCTTTATTCAACTCATAAATGTCATCCTGGGATATGTCCAGCACAGCAGATGACTTTCTGAGATTCTCTCTCTTTTGCTTAAGAGTAAGAGGGCTTTCACAACCAGAACACTTAGAATTCATTTGCAGCGTTAGATCTTCCAAGTCTTTGTGATCACTCAGAACAACTGACAAAAACGTTCTCAGTGTCTAGCAAAGAAGTATTTGCAAAATCCAGACAATGAGAGTCTTTGGAACAATCTTCAACATTGACTTTCACCACGGGGGTAACGTTCAAGCTAAGTGGTGAGGTTTTCTGAGATATCGTATTAGTTGTCCCATTTGGTTTATTGTTTGGTGTATTCTGAATTTCATATTCCTCATCACTCTCGACAATCCTCAGAGGTGGGAGAGCAACGAAAACTAGCGAGTCGCTATCCGAACTTGAAAGAATCGACTGTTTATCAGGTGCAGATGATGAGTCAGAAGATAAGTCAATCAAATCAGTTTCCTCCTTCTGTGAGGACGTACATTTCTCAGGGGATCCATGTGTCACCTCGTATATTTCTGTGCAATTGAGTCTGACTTCTGGTATTACGGGTCTCTTCCCTTCTTGAGAGCTTCCTGCAGCTGAAGACCTTTCCTGAAGCTCTCCAGTCACTGCGCTGACTGACAGATCCTGATCTGGTCCTCTATACATGCTTTCCATCTGATTATGATAGGGAGGACAACTTGGTTGTTTCTCGGACTGACATCGATCCAAACACGACTTTCGACGCTGTTCATCAGAGGAATAGAGAGCAGAATCTGCGTTTCCTATATCAAGTGACTGTTGCTTAATTGCATGCAACTTTTTCTTTTGACCAAAGCCTTCCTGTAATTGTGGAGATGTACCGCAGTGCATCATACTGTCTGGCAAAAGACTGGAATCTCTGTACTCTGACAGCTCTATCTCTGAACCTGAGAGAAAAAGAAGCAAGATTACAAATAGAATTTACGGGTGAAATTTTAAATGAGGCAAATTGAATTCAAAATATTAGTTAGGATGCCTTCATTAGTTGGAAATTGACTGTGCATTAATACTTTTCACCTCTTCTCATTAAATAATGCTGATTGACCTGATATTATCAAATTCAAATGTTGCATGTGTTATGCAGCTACTATAAAAAACTAAACTTCATGTCGTCATGAATTTGAATGCATTCAATATTTAGGATACTAATAAATATTAGAATAATAACAATTTTCATTTTAAAATGTTCACTTCAAATTTTCAGTAACCAACATTGCAATAAAAGTTGCTTTATATGTATGGTATCAAAAGAAATGGCACACATCTAAAAAAGGCAGCGGACCAAAGCTTGGAAAAACAGGCCAGTTTTAAAGATTATCTTAAAGAAGCAGAGGGCGAGGGCACATGTAAGGAGGGAAATTCTAAGGCTTAGACCTTTGACAATTAGATTTCACTGCCAGAGTAGAGTGATTAACTCTAATAGAACACCCATGGCATATGAAAAAGATGCTGAGTGGAAAGAATTCAGGAGGATCAGACACTTGCTGATAACCAGAGAAGCTTAAGGGGTTGGACAGGCTAGATGCAGGAAGATTGTTCCCGATGTTGGGGAAGTCCAGGACAAGGGGTCACAGCTTAAGGATAAGGGGGAAATCCTTTAAAACCGAGATGAGAAGAACTTTTTTCACAGAGAGTGGTGAATCTCTCTGGAACTCTCTGCCACAGAGGGTAGTTGAGGCCAGTTCATTGGCTATATTTAAGAGGGAGTTAGATGTGGCCCTTGTGGCTAAGGGGATCAGAGGGTATGGAGAGAAGGCAGGTACGGGATACTGAGTTGGATGATCAGCCATGATCATATTGAATGGCGGTGCAGGCTCGAAGGGCCGAATGGCCTACTCCTGCACCTAATTTCTATGTTTCTATGTTTCTAAGCTGGAGAGATTGTACGTGAGAGGGTGAATTCTTCCTCAGGCATTGGAATCATTTTAGGGGCAGCTAAGACATGTAGAAGCCTGAGGTTCCCCCTCAATAGAACTGGGGTCAATATCCGTGCCCAGGTGAAGTTTGCTACCAGGAAGATGGCAGAGATGGGAATCTCGCAGGGAATTCAGGAAGGAAAGAGACAAAGCAGGAAGGTTATGTTAGAAAAATAATGTGAAATAAATAAACGCCAAAAACAAAGTCAACAACAAAGAGGTGGCAGTTAAAGTTCAGAAACCTGAAAACTACAAACTTAAAGGTGCTGTATATGAACGCTTATGCAAAATAAGGTCAATGATTTAGTGGCTCAAATAGGAATAATATGCCATTAATGAAATACAACTGTAAAATGAACAAAGCTGGGAATTATGTAATCCAGGGAATTCAACATTTTGGAAGGATGACAAAGGACAAAGGACATGTATTGTCACATACACCAACTGGTGCAGTGAAACTTGAGTTACCGTGCAACACACAAATAAGATAAACACAACACTTTAGAATTTAACATGAAACATGAAAAACATCCCCCCACAGTGGAATCAACGTTTCCAACTGTGAGGGAAGGCACCAAAGTTCAGTCCTCTTCCTCTGTTCACCCGTGGTCGGGGCCTATTGAGGTCTCCGCAGTCACCGCAACGACGGCCCGATGTTTCAGGCCCTCGAACGGAAGAACACTCTCAGCGGCCCGGAGCCTCCGAATCGGCCGCTTCCTACTGGAGACCGCGGCGCCCGAAGTCCACAGGTCGAGCTGCGCAAGAGATCCCAGGCTCCGCAATGTCAAAGTCAGCGCCACCCACGGCTGGAAGCGCCACAGCCCACAGCTCGACGGTGTTGAAGTCGGCAGTCGCAGCACTCTGGAGCTCCAACACGCCGATTCCTGGTAAGGCATCGCTCGCTCCGCGATGGAATCCAGTGCTGCGCCGCTGCTGAAGCTCTGGCCGGTCTCCGGTAGAAAAGGCCGCGCCAATCCAGATGGTACGCCGCGAGGAGGGGGTGAAGATGCGGCTCGGAGGATAGAAGCATCCTCAACCAGGAATTGACTAAGAAAAAACGTTTCCCCCTCCCCCCCACATAAAAAAGACTAAAGACCTGAGCAAGTTGAAAAAACAAATAATGCAGCAATAGATCTGTTAATAGATGGGCAAATCAGTTCAATGGTGACAATTGAACATGGCATGTAACACCGTGATTTGAAACTGAAATCAGTTCGAGTCAAGCTAAGAAGTAGCAAGGGCAGAAAACATTGGTGGGAGTTTTTTTATAGGCCGCCCAAAAGAAGCTGAAATATTGGGTGCAGCATAAATCAGGAAATTATAAATGTGGGGCACAATGATATTACAATAATTTTATTGCAATATATATATAGCAATTGCCTGGCAGGTGATCGTGCGAGGCTATCTGATGAGACTACTCCTGAATTATTCCAATAGCCATGTCAAGGTTTTATGTTTCTTGTGCAATGAAGTAGAAAAACTTACTCTTCTGTGCATTCATCTCAACTGGTTGATACTTCACTGATTTGCCTCCGCCAATTCTTTTTAGTCTTGCAAAGAAGGTTTGAGATTCCTTGTTGCAAGCTCCAGTTGGGGTATCATGTACATCTGATTCATCAAACACACTATCTTCTTCTGGCCAAGGAGAAAGAAGTAAAACATGAAAAAAACCAAGGCAGACATATCTCGGTAATCACGGAGCATGTTAATTAATTATTGGAATTGCTTAAACTGCTGAACTGGGTATTGAACTGTCAAAGGCATTTGGCACGTAACTTTACATATAATACCATGTATAACAGTATTGGACATTTGTAAATACATTAAGTACAATATCATGTCCATATAATAGCTATACCGTGATTTTCAACATGATAAATTTCTTATAACTACCAGAGATAGTTATTTTCTTTTACACAAAGAAAGAAAGAAAAAATGAAGGTAAATACAAATTACAAAAAAATTATTTCAGGAAGTAACATTTGGGACACAGGAATCTGTCATGACATGTAAATGCTGTTTTATATAGAGGGGGCAAAAATTAAATTTAGACCCAAGGTTCGCAAAATATTCAACTACCAGGGCTTTTTCGTGCCATTTCTGGGACAGTGAATTATTAATTAACAGCGTTTGATCGGTAATGATTAGTTAGCAAATCTATTAGGCAGACCAGAGGAGGCAGTCATACATACCCCCATCCATATAAACGGGACTGAGGTGGAGCGCGTCTCCAGCTATAAATTCCTCGGAGTACATATCTCGGAGGATTTGTCCTGGTCCCTCAACACCTCCAAGCTGATCAAAAAGGCACAGCAGCGCCTTTACTTCCTGAAGAGGCTCAAGAAAGCCCACCTGTCCCCCCGGATCCTGACCAACTTTTACCGCTGTACCAGAGAGAGTATCCTGACTACCTGCTTCACGGTATGGTACAGCAGCTGCACTGCTGCGGACAGGAAGGCACTACAACGGGTGGTGAAAACCGCGCAGCACATCATCGGTGCCCCGCTCCCTGCCATGGATGCCCTCCACCGAAAACGGTGTCTGAGACGGGCTGGGAAGATCATCAAAGACCCCTCACACCCCAACCATGGACTGTTTGCCCTCCTCCCATCAGGGAGGCGGTACAGGAGCCTCAGGTCACGTACTAGTAGGATGAGGAACAGCTTCTACAATAATACAATCACATTGCTGAACTCGGAGTCCCGCCGATAGATTTCTCCGGTCCCTCCGTCCCCATTGTTTAATTATTCTGTATTCTTGATTATTCTGTATCTTCTCTCTTTCTATTCTTTTATTTTTTTAAATTTCTTTATGTACAACTACTACGGACTGACGCAAAACTGCATTTCGTTGTACTCATACTTGTATTTGTGCGATGATATTAAAGTTGAATTGAATTGAATTATTACTATTGCATCCTGCAGTAACTATGATGCTAACATCATCTTTAATGTGGCAGACATTACATTTTCAACATCCAGCAATCTCAACAACATGAAAATAAAACCATTTTTACCAAGTCTTTGAACAAGATGAAAATATTACGTTGAAATGTGTAGTGTTCCCTCCTTCTGTCACCATCAAGTTTTCATACAAAAACTGTAATGCCTTTAGAATTTAAACTTTAAAATTAATCAATACTAATAAATCTTCTATTTCCATCCAAAACAAATATCATATTTACTCTCTAAAAGTTAGCCAAAAAGGAAACCCATATATGCCATATTTGTATATCTTACCTTTCTCCTTCTCACTGTACTTGCTAATGTTACTATTATCACTGTAAAGGGGTCCAGCAGAGGGATGGGGTTTACAGCTATGATACTGTGCATTAAGTGTATTGATTGTGATATAGATCAGATGCAATAGAATCTTGCTGACATCAGAGTCTCTGTAGGGATACTGGAAGACAAACAATGATATTAGCATAAGTAGTGAAAACTTGCCTCACTACTGAGTTTGAAACAAAATGCACAAAGCAACTCCAAGGTGTAGACTTTCCCCCTTACAAACATTGTTCCTGACAGGCATCATGTAGTTTAGTGTTCAAGAAGGAACTGCAGATGCTGGAAAATCGAAGGTACACAAAAATGTTGGAGAAACTCAGCGGGTGCAGCAGCATCTATGGAGCGAAGGAAATAGGAAACGTTTCTGCCCGAAACCCTTCTTCAGACTCAGTCTGAAGAAGGGTTTTGACCCGAAACATTGCCTATTTCCTTTGCTCCATAGATGCTGCTGCACCCGCTGAGTTTCTCCAGAATTTTTGTGTACCATCATTTAGTTTAGTTTAGTTTAGAGATACAGAATGGAAACAGGCCCGTTGACCCACTAGTCCACACAAACCAGCGATCCTCGCATATTAATACTATCCTACACACACTAGGGATAACTTTACATTGATACCAAGCCAATTAACCTACAAACCTGTATGTCTTTGGAGAGTGCAAGGAAACCGAAGATCTCAGAGAAAACCCACGCAGTCATGAGGAGAACGTACAAACTCCATATAGACAGTGCCCGTAATCGGGATCGAACCCGAGTCTCTGGCGCTGTTAGCAGAGTAAGGCAGCAACTCTACCGCTGCACCTGGAGTCTGCATTTCTACTGTCTGCTGATGTTAATCCCGTTTCCCTCTCCAGTTGCTGCCTGGCCTGCTGAGCATTTCCTGTTTTTAAATCAACTCCAGGGATCTCAGGAATCCTGCATCGAAGATGTCACTAAATATGCAGAACACCTAATCATAATGAAGAGCTTTCCTAGTTAACAAATCCGCATGTAAACAGCATAGCTATTAATTAGCATTAATCTACAACACAGAACGTAAATGAGTTAGAAGCTGAAACAGCATAACAAACATTTGTTTAATAAATCAATTCAGTTTGGAAGTAATTGCTTGAGAGAATTAGACAAATGGCCTTATCTAGGACTAGAGAGATTGTTGGACAATAATTATGGCATTAAAAAAATAATTTCACATGGTCAATAGATTTCATTTGGAGATTAGAAATATCACTTTAATCATTTAAAGTTTATTCTATAAGTTTAGTCTTTAGAAGACTACTAACACCTGCATTTTGTTAAGAATCAGAAGGCAATAGAGGTATCTGGATTTCCACATTTAGTTGCACATGCACTTTGTTAGTTCCATGGCATAATAAAGGTGAGTGGTAATAGTTTACCTGTCATCATGCAAAATCCCATCCATTATTAATCTATTTTACTCTTAATTGTTTTTATTACATGTTCACAAGTTTAAGAGGTGGTATGGTGTGGTGCAAATGCTTTCCTCCAAAGAACGGCAGTCAGAACAAATGTTTGTTTCTACAAGTTATATTTTATGAGATTAGTTGAAGCATTAAATATTGGCTAAGGCGCCAGAGATTGAGAGACTCATTTGCACTTCTTCGGATAATTCCAGAAGGTATCAGAAGGCAGAGTATTGGTTTAATGTATCAATCTATAGATGCACCTCTGGAGTGTTTCTTCAGTAAAATGTCCAATATGTTACATTTTATTGGCATAATATCAAACCGGCAGCTAAAGTCACTGAAACTTCTCTGTAATCAGTTAAAATAAAACCATGCTAATGTAGCAGCACTAAACGTGGTGAATAAAGCCAGCCATCAGTTTATTCAGGTTCTACACGTTAGGTTGGTCCGCTAACTATATTAACATTGCTACTGTAGCTGAGCGAGGTTGTTCTTTCGGGCTCAGCTACCTGGTGACTGCCAAGGTCTTGAGGTGAGATAACCTTAAGTGGCAGGCCACTCCCTCTAGCCCATGACGTCACGTGCCAGCCCTCGTACCTACTGACGAGGGTTCGACCATAAGTGGCCCGAGTATTAGCTAACGCCACACTAATTTGAATAAGTGCGGTAAAGCTGATTCAGTTATATTTGTGCATCACATTAAGTTTACATACAGACAACTTTGATTTCCTCATGACAAATTCTATAAAGCAATCTCCAGGCATTAGTTTGCAGTGGCATATCACTCAGGCCAAATCTGCACTTCTATTTAAAAACAAGTAATTGTACCTTGTACAGAATCACAAGCAACGATTTCAGCCACATTTGTCGCATGTGAGGTTTCAGAGTCCAAAGCGAGCATCGAGGAGGCTGTTGAAAGTAATGGCGCAACTGTGGACAGGTGCAATACTTAAGTACTTGCACCACCAGCGGGAGGAGTTGGTTTCCCAGGCTAATGTTATAATCCATGACCTGCAAGAAATAGAACAGAACCAGAAATGTAGCAATTATGTTTAACACAACTAAAAACAAGTTAGGAAACCAATGAAGTAGGCTATAGATTGTATATCATTACATGTGGCTCATCAGAGTCAAACAACAAATTAGCAAATTAAGAGAGTGGTGTTCATTCATCATCCATCACCAGCATAACACTAAAGGGATGGATGGTGAATGCATCAATATAGCTCAGGACTTCAGTAATCCATTGTTCAACAGAGATCATTCCCAAACTAGACCAAGAGGGCAGGTGCACCATTTGCAGAGAGCTAGTAATTATGTTGAACACAACTGAAAACAAGCTAGGAAAGCCAATGAAGCCAATGCAGTAGGTTTTGTACCGTATATTATCAGATATTCCGAGTCTGATTGCTGACTAAATACAGTACAAACCGACGGAATGCCTGGAGTCTGAAGAGATTGTGTTTAATTTAAACTCCTAACTTCAGTTATCTCAACAATCAGTTGCTACAGAGTGAAGAGCACATTCAATTTTTTTTAATTACTTTATCTGAACGGGAGTACAAACTTGTGTCATCCGTCACATTCTTTTCTAATGAAATTAGTAAAATGAAATATTGGGCAGAAATGGACAAATAAATGAATTCCGTCCATTCTGTGTCTCTATGTCTAGTTTGGTTGGTTAAATATTTCTGAAAGATGTAAAGCATCATCAAGGACCCATCATCAAGGGCTATATGTATGTATTTATGTATGTGCTTAATCTATGAACCAATGTTGTATAACGTTAGTACCTCCACCAATGTAAAGCACTTTGGTCAACGAGAGTTGTTTTTTAAATGTGCTATAGAAATAAAAGTGACTTGACTTCATCCTGGTCACACCCTCATCTCTCCGCTGCCATCAGGTAGAAGGTACAGGAGCCTGAAATCTGCAACATCCAGGTTCAGGAACAGCTGCTTCCCCTCAGCCATCAGACTATTAAACACAACTTCAAACAAACTCTGAACTATAACAGCCAATTGCACTTATCTGTTTATTTATGTATATATATATATATATATATATATTCTATGGTATATGGACACACTGATCTGATCTGTATTTATGCCAACATATTCTGTCGTGCTGCAGCAAGCTAGAATTTCATTGTCCTATCTGGGACACATGACAATAAATTCTCTTGACTTGACTCTTGTCTTGACTTTGAACCAATGGGAATTTCGCAGCCTTTGAAAGGAAATTTAACAATTGTTATACATAAGATTGTAAACACTAGTATAATTGAAACGTAAAGAATTGCACCTTGCTGGTATATATCTTGGAGATGATTGATAAGAATAGAGCAGTGGATTTAGTAAAGTATTTACAAGATCCTTCATGGCATGCTGGTAGTGGTAGTGGTGTGTTTTTCCAACTGGAGGTCTGTAACCAGCAGTGTTCCATAAGGATCATTGTTGTGATCGCTGTTGTTTGTTGTGTGCGTGTGCGTGTGCGTGTGTGTGTGTGTGTGTGTGTGTGTGTGCGTGTGTGTGTGTGTGTGTGAGAGAGAGAGAAAGAGAGATTTGGATGAAAATGAAGGTAGTCTGATTAGCAAATTTGTAGAGAACACAAACATTGGTGTTGTGGTCAGTGAAGAAGATTGTCAATGGATACAGCAATGTAGATCCGCTTGAAATTTGGGTGGATAAATAGCAGATGGAGTTTAATTTGGACAAGTGTGAGGGGTACCATTTGGGAGGTCAATTAAAAAAGGAAAGCATGGAGTAAATGCAGGACCCTTTGGAACATTGATGTACAGAGGAATCTTAGGACTAGGTCCAAAGTCCTACAAGTGTCAACACAAGGATAGGCTGGTAAAGAAGGCACATGGCATGCTTGGCTACATCATTTGGGACGTTGTCTAAAAGTTGGGAAGCCATATTGCAACTATACAGAACATTAACTAGGTAACATTTGAAAAATGATATGCAGTTCTGGTTGCCACCACATAGAAAGGGTGTTGAGGCTTTGGAAAGGGGGGCAGAAGAGGTTCACTGGAATGTTGGCCGAATTGAAGAGAATTAGGGGAGGGTGGACAAAGGGATTGAATCGAAGGCTGAGGGGCAACCTGATAAAGTAGATAAAGTTATGAGAGGCATTGAAAGGGTAGATAGAATCTTTTTCCCAGGATTAAGATGTTAAATATTAGAGGGCATACATTTAAGGTGAGAAGGGGGGAGTGTACAGGAGATGGGCAAGGCAAGTTTTTATTTAAAACAAAGAGAGTGGGATGTGCCTATAATGCACTGCCGGGGGACATCAATCAACCTTTATTGTCATCTTGCAAGCAACAGTTGTACAGTGCAAAATGAAAAGCCGTTTCCCAGTGAATAGCGGAGCATCGCACATGAAATTTAAAACATTTCACACATAATAACACTAAAAACAATCCAGTCCCTGATGGAACAGTATAAATAGTTAAAAGCAGGTAAAACACAATGTTATAATACAATAAACCAATCATAAAAATGTCCGGGGCAGCTGATTTGAGTGGCCAGTGCCAGTTATTAAAGACATGGTAGAAGCAGATACATAGCAATGTTTAAGGAGAATTTAGACAGGCACATGAACAGGCCGAGAGTAGATGGAGAAAGACCATGTGCAGGCAAATGGGATTATTTAGAATGGCATTATTATGGGCACAGACATGGTGGGCTGAATGGACTGTTCCTCCATTGCACTGTTCGATGTACGGTAGGAATTTGCTGTCCAATTTGAGTCAAAGATTAATTGAATACTGTTTATAATAACAACATATTAAAATTATTATAACTGAATATTTAAGTAATAAACAGTAAAACAATTTACTGGCGTTATTTTAACTTTCTTCAGGGAAACAAATTGGAGTTTGTTTCTCACTGTCAAAGAGTGCCATCTGGTGGAGAATTCTGCTCAAGGACATTCCTTTCATCGTGAAAGAGAGGGTGATCATTTCAATACACTGCAGTATTCATACCAACAGAAGGAGGTACTTTACCATGAAATTTAATGTATATAAAATATTGGAAGGAACTGCAGATTCTGGTTTACACTGAAGATAGACACAAAGTGCTGGAGTAACTCAGCGGGACAGGCAGCGTACTTGGATGGAAGGAATGGGTGATGTTTCGGGTCGAGAACCTTCTTCAGACTCTGGTGTCGACCTGAAATGTCACCCATTCCTTCTATACAGAGATGCTGCCTGTCCCGCTGAGTTACTCCAGCATTTCGTGTCTATCTTTGGTGTAAACCAGAATCTGCAGTTCCTTCTTACACAATTAAATCATAGTTTATCTTAAAACTAAACAATATTCAACAAAAGCAACAGTACAAAGATAAAAGCTAACCTAGATTTTACACTTAAATAAAATCAGAGTGGAAGCTTTGCTGTGTGCAGCTTCCCAATGCTTGAAGGTAACTGGATTGACCCCAGATAGATACAAAGTGCTTGAGTAACTCAGCGGGACAGGCAGCATCTCTGGATGGAAGGAATGGGTGACATTTCGGGTCGAGAACTTTCTTCAGACAGAACAATCAAATCAGTCCATTAACCTTCTCATTATTTCTCTACACCTCATTATTTGCCTCATCAATTCCCAATACTGAGGGATAATTCACTGCAGTCAATTAACTTACCACCACATATTTGGGATGTGGGTGAAAACCAGAGCACCTAGGAATATAGACAGTACCCAAGGTCAGGAACCTGGGTACATGGAACTGCTACAGCCTGCCATCTGTTTGGGAACATACAGTTAGAGCATCTGAAGCATTCCTATTATATAGCTCCAGATGTCAAACATCTCACGCACAAGGCCAAAGATTCAAAATCTAAGCAGCCAATATACTCCGTGCATGCAATCCCTTTAATAAGATAATGAGATATGGTTTTCATCTAGTAATCAGTTTATCAAACCTGCTGGGGGGTTTTAAAGTAAAATAACGTTTTTAACTTTGAGGGTACTCAGTATCCAATTTTAGATAATTTTCCAGATGTTGTGATGTTACCAATACTGCATCCGCACAATTTGTTTACACAATTTCCAGCAAAAAGAACGCTTCCATATATTGCCACATTATAAGTGTGTTATTAATTATACATCAAGCACAGAGGAGGATAAATCTTTCTCAAGAATGTGGTACAAGTGAACCATTCTGAAATAAGGCGATTAAACAATTTTAAGTATCTATTATAGATATAGTGCACATATAATTTTAGATATTCTAAAACATGTTTACACATGGGTTGAAGCTCATCTTTAATCTGGAGATCTAACAGGGTGGAACAATGGTGCTGTAGTTAATGCTGATGGAGCAAAGTGCCAGTGATCAGGTTTCAGTCCTGACCTCAGGTGCTTTCTATCTGTAGTTTGCACATTTGCCCTATGTCTAAATGGATTTTCCCCTGATAGAAACATAGAAAATAGGTGCAGGAGGAGACCATTCGGCCCTTCGAGCCTGCACCATTTACTCCCATTTATTCCCATATTGCAAAGACTTGTTAACAGATCAATTGGATGCTGCACAATCCCCCTAGAGCAGAAGAAATTTGGAGATGTGCAGGGTTCTTGAGAGAGTATATCGAGTCATATGCAGTGGTTAGAATTGCCCTGAGACTCAACTGTATGAATCACAGCTTTCAGTATCAAAAATAAACATGAGAAATATGAGAAAAATAATGGTATTTGGACACACTGATCTGTTATGTAGTAAATGTCTACTATGTTCTGTGTGCTGAAGCAAAGGAAGAATTTCATTGTCCTATCAGGGCCACATGACAATAAACGCACTTGAACTTGAACTTGAAAATAAACAACACAATAAAACTGATAACTGCTGTACTTGTTTCCCAGTATTCTGTTTCATTAAAATTGATGCAACCAAACATTGGAGGGGGTATAAAACAAGTTGCTGGTACAATAAAATGTACAATTAGTGCTTCATAGTCAAGGCACACTCCCCCCCCCCCCCCCCCCCCCCCCCCCCCCCCCGCTCCTAAACCGAGTGGACATTCAGCAAGTTCAAAAGACAAAACATTTGTGACAAATTACATAACATAATTAAATAAAGGAGAAGTGGGCCATTCGATCGCTCATGCCCGTTCTACCATTTAATAAGGCCTTGGCTAATCTATTAGGAGATATCCCCTCACACCCCTTAATTTCCAAACATCTATCCATCTCTCTTTGCGAATCGATTTAATGACTTAACCTCTACAGGCAGCTTAGTTACATAAAGTAAGTAAAAAGTAAGTATCCTTTATTGTCATTCAGGCCTTCCGGTCTCAACGAAATTTTGTGCCTTGCAGTCATACATGTAATAAAATAACAAAAACACACAATAAACACAAATTTAACATCCACCACAGCGAGTTCACCAGACACCTCCTCACTATAACTACAAAGGTTTACCTCAGCCAGGTGAAACATTATACCTGTCAAGCCCCTGAAGAAGATTGTATGTTTCAATAAGATCACTTCTCACTCTTTTAAAAGCCCAATCTTTTTCATATTTCTTCATTGGAGCTCCATCCCCCAAATCAACCTGGTGAGCCTCAGTAGCATTGTCTCTCAATCTTTATCATACCCTTCCTTGTGTAGGAAAACAGACCTACAGTCTCTCACCAAGGGCCTATATCATTGCAGTTAAATCAGAACCGCTTGCAATAAAGACCAACACATAGAAACATAGAAATTAGGTGCAGGAGTAGGTCATTCGGCCCTTCGAGCCTGCACCGCCATTCAATATGATCATGGCTGATCATCCAACTCAGTATCCCGTACCTGCCTTCTCTCCATACCCCCTGATCCCCTTTAGCCACAAGGGCCACATCTAACTCCCTCTTAAATATAGCCAATGAACTGGCCTCAACTACCCTCTGTGGCAGAGAGTTCCAGAGATTCACCACTCTCTGTGTGAAAAAAAGTTCTTCTCATCTCGGTTTTAAAGGATTTCCCCCTTATCCTTAAGCTGTGACCCCTTGTCCTGGACTTCCCTAACATCGGGAACAATCTTCCTGCATCTAGCCTGTCCAACCCCTTAAGAATTTTGTAAGTTTCTATAAGATCCCCTCTCAAAATTCCTAAATTCTAGAGAGTATAAACCAAGTCTATCCAGTCTTTCTTCATAAGACAGTCCTGACATCCCAGGAATCAGTCTGGTGAACCGTCTCTGCACTCCCTCTATGGCAATAATGTCCTTCCTCAGATTTGGAGACCAAAAATGTACGCAATACTCCAGGTGTGGTCTCACCAAGACCCTGTACAAGTGCAGTAGAACCTCCCTGCTCCTATACTCAAATCCTTTTGCAATGAAAGCTAACATACCATTTGCTTTCTTTACTGCCTGCTGCACCTGCATGCCTACCTTCAATGACTGGTGTACCATGACACCCAGGTCTCGCTGCATCTCCCCCTTTCCCAATCGGCCACCATTTAGATAATAGTCTGCTTTCCCGTTTTTGCCACCAAAATGGATAACCTCACATTTATCCACATTATACTGCATCTGCCAAACATTTGCCCACTCACCCAGCCTATCCAAGTCACCTTGCAGTCTCCTAGCAGCCTCCTCACAGCTAACACTGCCCCCCAGCTTAGTGTCATCCGCAAACTTGGAGATATTGCCTTCAATTCCCTCATCCAGATCATTAATATATATTGTAAATAGCTGGGGTCCCAGCACAGAGCCTTGCGGTACCCCACTAGTCACTGCCTGCCATTGTGAAAAGGACCCGTTTACTCCTACTCTTTGCATTATGAAACTCAATAACAAAAACATTTAAGTTAATGTCCTTATTATATTCAAAGAATCGCGGTTTTGTTTCATAAAGATATAAAGCAATGTTAAGTGCTCAATAATAATGTGTGTTACCTGCGCTATTCCAGCAATAAAAGCATTAAAACAAGTGGAAGTCCGCATTTTCTGAGGGGCAATCATGAAACACCCCTCCTGCTGGTCGTAGCCAAGTAGCACATATAGATGTCGCTTCACTGTGTTGAATGCCTTGGCACTGCTGATATCAGCCTCAGCACTGCTTTTATCCTTTGCCATGAATTTCATCAGAACTGTGATTAGCTGATGAACTGTTTGATGATCAATCCCAGCATCCTCCGGCAAGGGATCCTTTATAATTGCATCGTCCTCTGGATTATAAAATAAATCAAGACACAATTGTTAGTCATCATCATGGCATATTTTATGAAAAACATCTACTTCCGATTCGTTAAACTAAAAGAAAATTGAAATGATTGTTGCATTGAACAGAATTTGAGAATCAGCAAAACAGCTAAAATACGGAAACATTTATATTCAGCTTAAACTATCAAACGCCAAAAGGTGTTTGTTTTTTTTTATTCAGAAATATTATTGATCTTTTAAAATTGTGAATGTTTTATTTTGCATCAAGATTCAAGATTCAAGATAGATTTAATTGTCACGTGTGCCTGATGGCACAGTGAAATGAATTTCCATACAGCAATACAATAAAAATCAACAGGACACAACACACTATAGGGTTTGACATAAAACATCCCCACACAGCAGAACCAAAGTTTCCCACTGTGTGGGAAGGCACCAAAGTCAGTCTCTTCCTCCACTATTCCCCGTGGTCAGGGCCTCCCCAAGCCCTCCGCAGTTGCTGCTACGGGCGGCCCGATGTTCAGGACCGCACACCGGGGTGTTAAAAGTCCGACGTCGGGGCTGCGGGACGTCCTCAGCGGCGTGGACACAGAGTCGGCCCCCTCCTACCATCATACTGAATTGCTAGTTTTAATAATGCAAAACTTATTGCATTGACAGTCTTGCACAAGTAGCAACAAACCTGGAGTAAATCTTCCAGGAATTGACAATCTAAGATCATGATGTAGAAACAAAAAGCTGGAGTAACTCAGCAGGACAGGCAGCATCTGGAGAGAAGGAATGGGTGACGTTTTGGATCGAGACCCTTCTTCAGATAATGTTGCATTCCTGAAACATGAAGTGTGTACCAGAATGGTGGCTGGATTGTTTGTCAGAATGCTGCCTTGATTAGAGAATATTAGGTACAAGGACAGGTTTTCTCGGAATGGTTGGAGGCTGAGAGGAGACCTGATAGAAGTATATAAAATTAGGAGAGGCATAGATAGGCTACTCAATCAGGATCTATTTCCCAGGGTGGAAATATCATAGTCTGGGAGGCATAGCTTTAAGATGAAAGGGGCATAGTGCCAAGGAGATGTGCAGAACATTTTGTTTTAGACGGATTGGTGGAACATGCTGTCACGGGTGGCGATGCAAGCAAATATGATAGTGGTACATAAGAGGCTTTTAGAATTTTTGAAAGGCATGTAAATATCCAGGAATGAAGGGATATGGATCACCTTCTGGTAGAGAAATTTGTTTAACTTGTCATCATATTCGGAACAGACATTCCGGGTCGATGGGCATGTTCCTGTTCTGTCTATGAAACAAATATGCTCAAAGTACCTCGTATTTTATGGATAGAGCCTTTTCTGTTGCTGCCCCGGCACTCTGGAACACCTTGCCGCTGCAGATCAGACAGGCCCCTTCACTGTCCATCTTTAAATCCTCCCTAAAAACTCACTTTTATTCACTGGCTTTCGACACTGGCAGAGACTTTGTTCCTGTTTTAGTGCTTTTAATGTCTTTTAATTTTTACTGTTTTTATAGTCCTGTCGTCTTAATGGTTTTAGTAGTTTGTAATAACTTTTTGTTGACTTCCCATGCACAGCACTTTGTGGTAACTGATGTTGTCTAAAAGCGCTTTATAAATAAGGTTCTTATTATTATATTATTATTATTATTTTATTTGAACCAACATTAAACACAGCCATAATAATTAGTAATCTTTTTTACCTTGTATAACTTGCTCCATCATTGCACCAAGAGTTGGAGCTGACTGCTCATGTCTGGTCAGTCGCAAAGCTGCAAAAATGGAGAACCAAGTTGGGATATTTACAAAATGTGGAATGGGAATGTAAAAAATGGAGACTTATGGAATGCAATCAATGTATTTGGCATTTCTCCTTTTGTTCCCCTATTCCAGCCTTCCAGATTTCAAACTTGACTTTTGAAAAGACATTAGCCTGAAAATATGTTCATGCCATGAAGCTCAGTGCTAGTTACCATATTTTTGAAAATTGGGAGCTGTCATTTAATGTTTGTATTCAGGGAGCTTTGATCCTGCTGTTTACTGCAATAATTGATGTTATTACTGGAATCCCTGTTGCTAAATAATTGGAACTATAACTCTTAATAAAAAGGATGGGTGATGGTACTGCCCACAGTAACTGCAGGAAACCATGATAAGAGTTTGGGAAAGTTCACTGCCCTCATGTCAAACCAACAAAAGAAGGTGGTTTATTAATGTTGTCCTTTGAAAATATTAGTGGAACAGGTGGATACAGGAAAGCAGGTCCTATTTTGTTGGGTCCAGAAATTCCAAGGTCTGAAGTGAAGTGGAGATTGGCATTGATTATGGAACCTGGTCACATTTTCTAAGATGTTTTGTGATCTCACATGTATAGTAAAGATCAGTAAAAATGTCAACAAATTCTATCCAATAATAAATGCATAATTGCACTCATGCCCTATTTTGCGCACACATTCATCACTTAACACACAAAAATAATTCTAATCACACGCTTCTACAATATTCATAAGCCAGACTGAATACTTATTCATTCATGTGATACGAGCACTATTGGCTAGGTCCAACATTAATAACCTGGCCCGAATTGCTCTTTAAAGTGAATGGTCCATTGTCAATTTGAGAAGGAACAGCATTTCGCTTGGGCAGTGGCATGAACATTGATTTCTCTAATTTCAAGTAAGCCATGCATTCCCTCCCCCACTCCCAGTCGTCATACAAGTCAAGTCAAGTCAAGTTTATTTGTCACATACACATACAAGATGTGCAGTGAAATGAAAGTGGCAATGCTCGCGGACTTTTGTGCAAAAGACAAACAACAAAACAACCAAACAAATTATAAACACAATCATAACACACTAGGTCCACTGTCTGCATTCCTGTATCACTTTGTTATAATCGTGGCTATTCCTCGAGGTCACTTGTGAGTCCAATCCTGGCTTTGCAGCTCACAGAACAAAGACGCCTGTGCGTGTGTTTGTTTAACGTGTACTTGATGTTACACTCCAAGAAGCACACGGTCCTTCACAAATCAATCAACTCTTTCCAATGGCAAGGGAACCAAGATGATTGGAGCTGATAGATCTGTTGCAGCCGTTCATCCGCCTTCACAGCCGTTGAGTTCAAGATAACTTTGTCCGCCTGGTCCGCCGTTGACGTCTTGTAGTTTGGATCGTTCTTGGTCAGTTATCACCTGTTAGTTTGTTATCATCTCTTAGTCTGTTAGTTTGTTATCACCTCTTCCCCAGCTAACAATGTACCATTATGGGCTCCAGCATTCCTTAGTCATCTGTTGCCAGATTTGTTGTGGCCTTTACCTACTTCTAGCCTCCCCCCCCCCCCCCTTCAGTCTGAGGAAGGGTTCTGACACGAAACGTCACCCATCCTTTTACTCCAGAGATGCTATCAGACCTGCGGCTACCCCTGCACTTTGAGTCCATCGTCAAGAAAACTGACATTGTTTCGAATTAATCCTATTGTGCAGTATCAAGGGAATTGAAAGTCACACATAATGATCTAATAATTTGCTTTGGAGGGTTGGAAAAAATATATATTACACTCACTTATATCCTGCACAATTATTCCGCCAGTCTACGAGGAAATTACACTTAATTCATTTTAAAACTGAAATTAAGTTACAACTGATGTCACTGTCCGTCATTTATTACATCTAACGATTACAAAGCAGTCTCATTCTCAAAGAGCCACACATCATCGTAACCGGCCCTTCATCCCACTAATCCATGCCAATCATCATGCACGCATTCACCCTAATCCTGCACAAATCCCATTTTATTTTCCTAACATTCCCATCAAGATTCTCCCTAAATTCTACCATTTGTCTGTGGGGGCAACTTTACAGCGCCAACTAATCCGCCAACTTGCATTTTCTAAGAGGTATGGACAACTCAGGACTGGCCAAGGATCGCTGGACATGAGGCAGCAGTTCTACCTGCTGCGTAACTGTGCCACAATAATTCTCTCCTAATTTTGGTCTATTTTTAAATATGTATAATTTAGATATCATACATGGCTAGGACCATTAGATAAAAGTAGTAAAGTGGAAATGCAAGCATACACTGATAACATTTGAATACTTTGCAATGTAGTGGTTACTTTAAATATTATTCCACAGAAAGACCAGTTTTTAAAATGTATCCAATAAAATTCACCAATGAGACTGTAATTTACAGTTAAAGGAAACTTACGCAGTTTAGTGCTTAGCGTTTCTGGAAGAGAAAGCGTTCTCTTTGATTCACCTGGTCCTTTAACACTGTCCCTAAGGGAACGAACACTTCTCTGCCGGTTCCGTGCAAAGCGAGCACGTTTGATTTTCCACATGGCAGCATCACTTAGGTTAGCAACATTTGTCCTTACAGCAGTTATAGCTGGAGAGAAAACAAACTCAAGCATGGAAAGGTATCTGGTCAAACGGAGACATTTTAAAATAGGTATTTTACAAAATTTTCATGCCAGATAAATGTGTTTCAGATCATATGTAAGCACGCTACAGGGATTCAGCTCCAGACGTACTGAACTAAAAAGCAGAAGAGTTAAGGGCCTGTCCCACTCGGGCGTCATTTGCGTGTCATTTACGTGACATAATTTATGCATCACGACGCACGACGCACGCGTCATGAGGCGCACGTGATACGTGCATGGTTTGCATTACGCGCGCTTGGTGCGTGGTGATGTCGGCAGTGACGTGCGGTCACGTACGGCGCCCCAGGATTTTGGGATTCACAAAATCTTCGCACGCCACCTGCGGGACACGCAAATGACGCCTAAGTGGGACCGGCCCTTTACATTTAACTTGAAAGAACCCTGATTAAAGTACAGGTGTACTCCACTTCTAAAAAGGATTATACTAACACTTAAGCATGACACCGATGGTATCAGGGCTCAGAAATTATAACCATCAGAAAATGTTTTTAAAAAAAATAGCTTTTACCAAAGAAAAACAAATACTATGATGTGATTAATAAAATATGTGAAAAATTCATGACAGGGGACAGAGGTACGTTGGACAGGTACATGGATAGGATAGGTTTGGAGAGACATGGGTCGAATGCAGGCAGGTGGGACTAGTGTAGATGGGGCATGTTGGTCGGCATGGGTAAATTGGGCTGCAGGGCCTGTTTTCATGCTGTCAAGTCAAGTCAAGTCAAGTCAAGTTTATTTGTCACATACACATACGAGATGTGCAGTGAAATGAAAGTGGCAATGCTCGCGGAACAACAAAACAACCAAACAAATTATAAACACAATCATAACACACATATTATTTTACATAATAAATAATAGAAGGAAAAACGTTCTGTACAGTTAGTCCCTGGTGAGAAAGGCGTTTACAGTCCGAATTGCCTCTGGGAAGAAACTCCTTCTCAACCTCTCCGTTCTCACTGCATGGCAACGGAGGCGTTTGCCTGACCGTAGCGGCTGGAACAATCCGTTGCAGGGGTGGAAGAGGTCTCTCATGATTTTGTTTGCTCTGGAGTTGCACCTCCTGTTATATAGTTCCTGCAGGGGGGTGAGTGAAGTTCCCATAGTGCGTTCGGCTGAACGCACTACTCTCTGCAGAGCCTTCTTGTCCTTGGCAGAGCAATTCCCGAACCAGATGGTAATGTTCCCGGACAAGATGCTTTCCACCGCCGCTGCGTAGAAGCACTGGAGGATCCTCGGAGACACTCTGAATTTCCTCAATTGCCCGAGGTGGTAAAGGCGCTGCCTTGCCTTACTCACCAGTGCTGAGGCGTGTGATGACCATGTCATATCCTCAGAGATGTGGACTCCCAGATATTTAAAACAGTTCACCCTATCCACAGGATCCCCATTTATACTCAATGGAGTGTACGTCCTCGGATGATGTGCCCTCCTAAAGTCCATGATCAGCTCCTTCGTTTTTTTGATGTTCAAGAGGAGGCTGTTCTCCTGGCACCAGAGTGCTAGATCAGCCACCTCCTCCCGGTAGGCCTTCTCATCGTTGTCTGAGATCTGTATGACTATGACTAAATCATTTCAACTCGTAGAATATCAAAAGTAAGGACGATGAACATAAAACATCAAGAAATACAAAAGGAAATGCAGGTTAAACTCACTATTATGGAAGTCGCCAATAAAAAGAATAGTTGAGGGGAAAAGCATAGATGGTGGATGCACGGAAACTTGCTGCAAAGGCATTGACCAGTTGAGTCGAATGGTACGTTTATATCCTGTCAAACTCTTGGTGCAACTCGATGCATATTCATTATTTTCATATAATTGTACCAGAGTGACAAGAATGAGGAAATACAAAAAAGCTTCACTTCCTATAATATATATGAATTAACAGTATATAATCCTCCAACACTTTCGCCACCTCCAACGGGATCCCACTACTGGCCACATCTTCCCATCTCCACCCCTTTCTGCTTTCCGCAGAGACCGTTCCCTCCGTAACTCCCTGGTCAACTCGTCCCTTCCCACCCAAACCACCCCCTCCCCGGGTACTTTCACCTGCGACTGCAGGGAGATGCAACACCTGTCCCTTTACCTCCCCCCTCGACTCCATCCAAGGACCCAACAGTCTTTCCAGGTGAGGCAGTGGTTCACCTGTATCTCCTCCAACCTCATCTACTGTATCCACTGTTCCAGATGTCAATTTCTCTACATCGGTGAGACCAAACGCAGGCTGGGTGATCGTTTCGCTGAACACCTCCGCTCAGTCAGTCTTAACCTACCTGATCTCCCGGTTGCTCAGAACTTCAACTCCCCCTCCCATTCCCAATCTGACCTTTCTCCTCCATTGTCAGAGTGAGGCTCAGCGCAAATTGGAGGAACAGCACCTCATATCTCGCTTGGGTAGTTTACACCCCAACGGTATGAACATTGACTTCTCCAACTTCAAATAGCCCTTGCTTTCCCCCTCTCTCCATTTCCTCCCCCTTCCCAGTTCTCCCACCAGTCTTACTGTCTCCGACTACTTTCCGTCTTTGTCCCGCCCACTCCCCTGACATCAGTCTGAAGAAGGGTCTCGACCCGAAACCTCGCTTATTCCTTCTCTCCATAGATGCTGCTGCACCCGCTGAGTTTCTCCAACATTTTTGTGTACCTTTGATTTTCCAGCATCTGCAGTTCCTTCTTTAACACCATGCTGCCTGTCCCGCTGAGTTAATCCAGCATTTTGTGTCTACCTTCGATTTAAATCAGCATCTGCAGTTCCTTCCCACACAAAGGTTAACTTCACATGGCAAGAAAAGGTAATTCTGAAAACTGGCTTGAAATGAAGTGCAACTGGCAATCCCAGACTTGGACTGCTTTGCTCTGCTCCATTCCGCTGCATGTGGCAATAGCATTGCCAGTTTAGCCACTATGTTGGTTGGCCTAAGAACACTCTCACCTCCGGGTTAGAAGATTTTAAGCTCGAGATCACAAAGCAATTTTTCAGTGCTGAATCGAGGCCTTAATTCTGAGATAGGTGGTGATCTTCGGATGGAACAATTAGGACACCAATGGAAATATTCAGCCACAAGCTCTAGTTTCCTGGCAATATCTCATTCAATCACATTCAATAGGAGATTAGCAATTTTATTGGTGCCTCTGCAATACTGCTGGAAGATTATTGTTATTGCTTCCAGACTACTTGTTCAGAGTCTTTTGAAATGTAAGATGAGAAAGCACCTTACAACTAAAATTATGATAACAACCACATAAAAGATAGCTCCAGAAAACTATAAATCTCCAGCTACACTTAAATGTCATTTTTAATTTCAGCACATGTATTCTGCTGTGCACTCAAGTCAATTCTTAATGGCAAGACAATGAAATTGATATCTACTCCTATGTCTTTCCTACTTTGATGTAGAGTGATCCAATCTTTTGACTGATGACAGCAAAGTTTCTCTTATCTTTTGCTCTTACTTAGAATATTCTGATTTTTGTGCAAGCAACAACATTAAAAAAACGCCCAGCAAAACCTAGCAGTTGCCATAAGGCGACAATGTTATGCAAAAAGAAGAGATCTCATGGCGTTAAACCTAAAACAGAAGGAAAAACATCGTCATAATCAAATCAGTAATGTTTTACTTACTTGTAGGAAAGGGAAATTCCTTATTGCAATCCAAATGCAGTTGAGCTTCCAGAGATAAAGTGTCAAACCTGTTGACGAAGAACTCCCAGCTTAAAGCGGGAATGTCTTGCTTTAAGAAGTGCAGCAGGAATAATTTACTAAGTATTGTCGGCCTATCCTTCACCACAGTGTCGAACTGAAAGTCGAGACAAAGACAGAGGCCCTACATGACAGTAAATAAAAACTGAAGATTAATCACAAAGACATATCCACATTTGTACACGCACTGAATTCCAGGCCTTCTGAAATTGCTGAAGTTTGAGTTCACAAACCCTAAAAGGAACAGCAATAGTTGCATACATTTCTATCAATCAAATTGGCAGAAAGTATTCCCGAAAGCACAGTTTCAGACCACTAGAGGTCCAAAGAAGGGTTTCGACCCAAAACGTTCTATTTCCTTCGCTCCATAGATGCTGCCTCACCCGCTGAGTTTCTCCAGCATTTTTGTCTAACTTGAGACCACTAGACATCTCTTTAGTCAGAACTTAACACAGTAGTATAATTATTTTGTACACCAAACAATGTCTTCATAATGAGGGTGCCTTGGTCTTAACAAGGATTGTTCAGTGATTTCTTCCACTCACTGTGGATAGATAATTTGAAGGGAGGGTGTGGGGATCAATAGGTGACTTTCTTATGGTTGTTCAATCCATAAGTTACAAGCTTGGTCTGTCAGTTAGAACCTGTAAGAGTCAGTCAGAAAATATCAACCAATTCACCTTGATTGGTGGATTTTGACAGTCCATTACCAGTATAATATATGTTTGTTTAACTCATATCTTCCTCCAGCCTTTGCTTAACATCAAGGAGTATTAATTTATTATTTAGCTGGAGAGCAGGGATTTCCTTGACTTTGTTTACATTAAAACTATGAGCTTTTGTGGGCCCCAGGGTTAATGCTAAAAACTATCAAGACAAAAATGTAAAGATATAATAGTGGTGGGGAATTTCAACTTCCTCAGTATTCATTGGAATGATGTTCAATTCATTTCAATTCAATTCAACTTTAATGCCATCGCACAAATACAAGTATGAGTACAATGAAATGCAGTTTTGCATCAGTCCGTAGTAGTTGTGCATAAAGAAATTAAAAAAAAAAAAACATTTTTAAATTTAAAAACAAAAAAAAATGTGAAATGCTTAGAGGAAGTACATTTTTTTAAAGTACATCCATCAGAGTTTTCTGAGCCAGTACATAGATGGTCCTAAGATAGACACAAAAAGCTGGAGTAACTCAGCGAGACAGGCAGCATCTCTGGAGAGAAGGAATGGGTGGCATTTCGGGACGAGACCCTTCTTCAGACCCGACCCGAAACGTCACCCATTCCTTCTCTCCAGAGATGCTGCCTGTCCCGCTGAGTTACTCCAGCTTTTTGTGTCTATCTTCGGTTTAAACCAACATCTGCAGTTCCTTCCTACACATAGATAGTCCTACCAGAAATGGGTGGTCCTAATGGAAAATTTAACCTGGCAAGAAGATGGTGTGTCAGTGTGTGAGCATCCTGGAGATATTGATCATTGAATAGCCTTTTAATGGATCTGAATGAGAGGTACTCTGGAAGGTTAGATTGCATCGGATCCAAGACGAACTAGCAGACTGGATAGAGAATTGGAAGGGGGTAGTGGTGTAAGGTTATTTTTTGGACGTCTGTAATTAGTGGTGTACCTCAGTGATCGGTGCTGTTTGTCATCCATTTCAAAGATTGGATTAGAACATTAGAACAAGGCATAATTAGAAAGTTTTCAGATGACACTAAAATAGGAGGTATCATAGACATTGAGGGTGGTTATCAAAAATTACAGCAGGATCTTCATCTGCTGGGCAAGTGTGCCAAGGAATAGCAAGTTCAGTTTAAATTCAGTTATTTGTGAGGTGTGCATTTTGGGAAGTTAAAGCCGGGTTGACCATTCACAGTGAATGGAACAGCCCTGGATACTTTTGTAGAGCAGAGGGAGCTACGAGTACAAGTATCTTGATCTCTGAAAGTGCATCACAGGTAGAAGGTGATGAAGATGGCTTCTGGCATGTTGTACTCATCAGTCAGGAAATTGAGTATAGAAGTTGAGAAGTTCTGTCACAGTTATATAAGACATTGGTGAGGCTGCACTTGGAATGTTTCGTTCAGTTTGGATCACACTGCTGTAGGAAACATGCCATTAAGATGGAACGACTGCAGAAAACATTTATGAGGATATTGCCAGGACTCAAGGGCCTGAGTTATAGAAAGAGGTTGGCCAGGCTAGGACTTGATTGATTGATTGAAGCGTAGAAGGCTGAGAGGTGATCTTATAGAGATGTATGAAATAATGTGGCACATTGATGGGGGGAAATAAAGAACTTGAGGGCATAGTTTTGTAGTGAGAGGGAACATTTTTAAAAGGAGCCTGAGGGGCAACATTTTTCACACAAAGAGGGTATGCGGAACAAGTTGCCACAGGAAGTAGTTAAGGCAAATACAATGACAATTTTTAAAAGACATTTAGGCAGGTACATGGAGAGGAAAGTTTTAGAGGGTTAATAGACCAAGTGCAGTGCTCCCAATATATGGGCTAAATGAAAGCAAATGGGACTGGCTTAGATAGGGCATCTTGGTAATCATGGACAAGTTAGGCTGAAGGGCTCATTTCCATACTCCAGAACTACAACAGGCAGCTAATGTTCGTTTAACAATTGCAGCAAAATACATTTTCTTTCCTCTGTGAATACTATTAGCTTGACCATTGTAACAACCAGAAATTAAAGAATATAAAAAGAAAGCATGAAACACTGCAATATTTTAATTTGAACTGACTTGTAAAGCTGGCCTTTTGATGGAATCAAGCAGAAGTCTGGCTCTTGTTGCCACTGCTGGATTAACATCTTCGACTGCAGCCAGGAAACAGCAGAAGGCATGAGCCAGAGAGTACTTCAACACATGGTTCTTTGAGACTGATTGAATGTCCAGAAATCTGCATAGAACCACCACTTTCTCCACTATATATATTAAAAAAAACAGCATAACATTGAATTGCTACCAAAAACAGGAGAAAAGTCAAAACTAAATAACGATATATTATGTTACAAAAAAGCATTTAATAATGATCACCAATGCTCTAACAATATTTGTGATTTAATATGCAATGATATATACATTAAAAAGATGGTGGAATCGTCAGCCAATTCAATTCATTGCATATCATATAAAGAAACAGCCAAGTTCAGTGGATAGTTTGGGAGCCAGCAATATTCTGGGCAGATTACTGAATACCTGAACTGTAATGACAACACTGGAAATGTGGGAAATTGTCTAAGTATCTCCTGTCGACATAAAATTCTTAATCTTCATCAAAATGACAAAAGATATTGCCATTATTTCATGATTGATTTATTATTGTCACATGTACCAATAAACAGTGAAATACTCTGTTATACATGCTATCGAAGCAAATCATACCATACACGAGTACATCAGGAGGTGCGAGAGAGAAAATGAACAGAGTGCAGGATCTAGTGTAACGGCTTCGGGAAAGTGCGGGTAAAAAGTTTCAAAGCAGCAATGAGGTAGATTGGTGTATGAAAGCCTCATTCAAGAGTCTGATAAAAGCTGGGAAAACACAGTTCTTGATTCAGGTGGAATGTGCTTTCCAGCCTTTGTATGTTCTGCTCAATGGGCAAGGGGAGAAGAGAGAATGACTGGGATATGAGTGGCCCTTGATTCTGTTGGATGTTTTCCTGAGGCAACATGAGGTAGAGATGAAGTCGAGGGGAGGCTGCATTCACACTTCTCTGCAATTTCTTGTAGTCAACTATGCATCAATGCATAGATCAATGATGTTCAGCTCTGGTGTGCAAGACTATTCAACTTCAAACCGCATTAAACCTTGGTTCAAAATCTGATAACTGCAGTCAATGACATCAAGAAGAAGATACTCCAATAACTAAGAGTCAAATCTCTTACAAAGTTTATGATAGTTGGAGGTCCATCAGGTCAGTTCAATGAATTAAATTAGCTGAAAACATACTTCTACGATGAAGGAAACCTGAAGAGGTGGTTTGAACAAATTGATTACAAAGCATGTCGTACAGCATTGTAACTTGGCCATATTAATATTTCTTTTTGTACAGTTGATGCTGCAAGTTTGCCCATCTATATTTTTCATTAAATTAGAACGTGTCCACCGGATTAACATTGATAATAATGGTGAGGGATATTCCAGGATCACAAGGTTACAGATTATGCTGAAAACTGCTGAATAAATCCCATTTAACACAATGGTAGTGCCACTCAGCACGATAGACGTATCCTCAATGTAAAGACGCAACTTTGCCTCTTCCAAGGACTGTGAATAGTAACTACCATCATAACCGTCAAACGGGCAGCCACAGTGGCGCAGCTGCCTTACAGCGCTTGCAGCGCCGGAGACCCGGGTTCCATCCCAACTTCCAGCGCTGTCTGTACGGAATTTGTACATTCTCCCCGTGATCGCGTGGGTTTTCTCCGAGATCTTCGGTTTCTTCCCACATTCCAAAGACGTACAGGTATGTAGGTTAATTAACTTGGTGTATGTGTAAATTGTCCCTCGTGTGTGTAGGATAGTATTAATATACGTGGGAATCACTGGTTGGCATGGACTCGGTGGACCGAAGGGCCTGTTTCCACACTGTATCTCTAAGTAGTAACTACCATCATAACTGTCACAGACATGTATTTTCCACGTTCATCTTTAAGTAACAATTACCCTGTCATGTAGGTTTACCCCTTGTGTTGGTTCGTTCATTTCTTATCACAAACTCAGTTTAGGAGCACTATCTTCAAGATACAATCTTGTTCACTGTTGATCATTGAAGTCTCCACTCATCTACGGTGCCGTATTGACAGTGCTCCTATCAAATGTCATCCGAGTGTGGAGAACAACCGCGCCGATGACGACCGAAGACTGGAACGCGCCCCGGCCGGCTCGACTCGCCTCACAGGCCTCCCAGGGAACTGCGGTGACCCTGGAAGGCGAGGCCTGTCTGGACCGATGGAGCCTCAACAATGGCGGCGATGGGAGCATCGGCATCGACGGTGGCAGTGGTAGACTCGGCGGTGACTTGGGCCTCAGGGTCAACGTAGGCCTCAGGGTCAACGTAGGCCTCAGGGTCAACGTAGGCCTCAGGGTCAACGTAGGCCTCAG
Source organism: Leucoraja erinaceus (assembly GCF_028641065.1). NCBI lineage: Eukaryota > Metazoa > Chordata > Chondrichthyes > Rajiformes > Rajidae > Leucoraja > Leucoraja erinaceus. The sequence continues at coordinate 1,818,661 of NC_073385.1, read as the reverse complement.
GGTCAACGTAGGCCTCAGGGTCAACGTAGGCCTCAGGGTCAACGTAGGCCTCAGGGTCAAACGGTCAACGTAGGCCTCAGGAGGGTCAACGTAGGCCTCAGGGTCAACGTAGGCCTCAGGGTCAACGTAGGCCTTGGCGGCAATCGGAGCCTCGGTGGCGGTGGGGCCTCGCGGTCGATGAGCATGAGTGGGGAGGGGAAGACAATGAGGACCCGGCATGGGAGGACCGCCATGAGGGACGGTGTGACAACAAAGGGGGACCTGTTGTGGGAGGGGGGGGGGGGGGGGGGGACTCTAGTTTAGAATCCTCTGCCCAGGGGATAAGTCCGTGTTTGTATGTTCATTTGTTCCGGTGAAGGTGCTGTGCACCAGCCAGCCGACACCCGCTTGTCTTTGTCTTTTTGGTCTCACTTTTAATTTCAAGTTTTTGTGACCAATTTCCCTCCTGGGATGAATAAAGTTTTATCGTATAATATCGTATCACATTGCAGAAGTGCTGATATATGGTAATCAGAGGAAGTTTTATTTTACCCCTAGTTTACCCAATGTCAAGACACATCTGTTTGAGCAATGGCCATGTCACCACTTGAGATGATCTGTCCTGATGGGACACTATGACTGCAATAGAGGAGCCTTCAACAATGGGTGCGAGTATGATTCTGTTGCCGAACTAGTCTGAGGCACATTTCTCCCAATTTGGTCAACAGTCCTTAATTATTGATGAGGAAAACATTATAAGATCTTCTCTGCTGGAAGCAACATTGCAATATTTGAATCCAATGCTTAGAAACATAGAAACATAGAAAATAGGTGCAGAAGGAGGCCATTCAGCCCTTCGAGCCAGCACCGCCATTCATTGTGATCAAGGCTGACCGTCCCCAAATCAATAACCCGTGCCTGCCTTCTCCCCATATCCCTTGACTCCACTAGCCCCTAGAGCTCCATCTAACTCTCTCTTAAATCCATCCAGTGACTTGGCCTCCATTGCCCTCTGTGGCAGAGAATTCCACAAATTCACAACTTTCTGGGTGAAAACTTTTTTTCTCACCTCAGTCTTAAATGGCCTCCCCTTTATTCTAAGACTGTGGCCCCTGGTTCTGGACTTGCCGAACATTGGGAACGCTTTTCCTGCATCTAGCTTGTCCAGTCCTTTTATAATTTTATATGTTTTCTATAAGAACCCCCCTCATCCTTCTAAACTCCAGTGAATACAAGCCTAGTCTTTTCAATCTTTCCTCATATGACAGTCCCGCCATCCCAGGGATCAATCTCGTGAACCTACGCTGCACTGCCTCAATCACAAGGATTTCCTTCCTCAAATTAGGAGACCAAAACTGTACGCAATACTCTAGATGTGGTCTCACCAGAGCCCTATACAACTGCAGAAGAACCTCTTTACTCCTATACTGAAATCCTCTTGTTTTCAGATTCAGATTCAGATTCAGATTCAATTTTAATTGTCATTGTCAGTGTACAGTACAGAGACAACGAAATGCATTTAGCATCTCCCTGGAAGAGCGACATAGCAAACGATTTGAATAAATAATAATAAGTGTTCGGGGGGGGGGGTGGTGATTGGCAGTCACCGAGGTACGTTGTTGAGTAGAGTGACAGCCGCCGGGAAAACATTAAGCTGTTCCTGCTGGACCTGCTGGTTCGGCAACGGAGAAACATGAAAACATAGCGCCTACCGGATGGTAGGATTCGGTAAGCACAGCCATGGTTTGGGGTGAGAGCACCGTCCTTGGCGATGCTGAGTGCCTTCTCCCCAGACAGCGCTTGACTTTGGACAGAGCTCAATGGAGGGGAAATCCATCCAGGAACTTGGCCTCCATGCCCTTGGGCAATTTTCACAAACACAACTTTCTGCAATGCCTTTTTTCGGAGACAGTCTTAGTTGCCATACCCTACTGTGACTGCAGTTGGTTCTGGATTGCTCTCGGGATGGTCCTGCATCTAGCTTGTAGAAGTTCACCAGGATCTTAGGAGTTTCAGATGGACCTTCTTCAGTCTCCTCCAGGAAGAAGAGACTAGTCTTTTGAGCCTTCTTGATCAGAGTAGAGGTATTCTCGTGAACCAAGAGAGGCCTCATCACAAGGATTTGTTCCTCCGCCAGGAACCTGAAGCTAGAAATACGATGTGGTACCCCTCCGTCCCGTTAATGTGGCCCTGGGGGTGTGCGAAGAACCTCTTTGCTCCTGTACTGAAATCCTGAAGAAGGCAACATTTCATTAGCTTTCTTCACTGCCTGCTGTACCTGCACGCCAACTTTCAGTGACCAGTGTACAAGGACACCCAGGTCTCGCTGCACCTCCCCCTTACCTAACCTAACCCCATTGAGATAATAAATGCTGAGTGGTTTACCCAGATAGGCCATTTCTGGGAGCAATTAGAGTTAACCGCATAAAGGACAAACAGGAAAAGGAAGGCAGATACTTTTAAAAAATCAACAATCGAGGATTAGTTTGCCATCATTGTTAATAGTTGTACTTATTTACAATGTGTGCGAGTTATTTAACTGAATTTTAATTCCTCGCCTGCCAAAGGGGATGAGGCGGGAGTGGAGTCAGGGGCTAGTGGAGTCAAGGGATATGGGGAGAAGGCAGGCACGGGTTATTGATAGGGGACGATCAGCCATGATCACAATGAATGGCGGTGCTGGTTCGAAGGGCCGAATGGCCTCCTCCTGCGCCTATTTTCAATGTTCTATGTTCTAGATCAAAAAGTATTCAGTATACCATTGTTTTCTACAATATTACAGTACTGTCTCAATATTGCATTGGATCATTAGCATGGAAATCAGAATTAGTCTCCAGGGTGGAGTTTGAACCGATAAGATAAACTACTGAATTGATTGGGAAGTGCAATTGTGGAATAGAAGTGTATCCAGAAGTACTGGTTCATGCAAACAAATGTAAGTGCTTCTGAATTCACTCAAATATTTATTTTAAATAAAGTTTGCAGCTTATAAATACTTTGGCAATTACACTTTAATATTATAACATGAAATTAAAATCAATTTGATTTTCATTTCATGCCATATTGTTAAAGAATGTTACTTTGCAGCTACAAGTTTGAGAAAGGTTTTGACAAAAAGTTGTCAAAGTTCATTAAATTATTGTGGACAGACAATAGATGCAGGAGTTGGCCATTCGGCCCTTCGAGCCAGCACCGTCATTTAATGTGATCATGGCTGAAAATATACCATCACCAAATTGCTGTATATATACATTGCTGTATATTGTATGCAATATGGAAAGTGGCTTCAGGCTACACACATTTAAATGCAGGTCATGTTGCATTTCCAAACATTTGGAATGAATGTCAATCTTATGTGAATGCAACGCTAAACTCAGAATATTGTTATTTATAAAGTGTGTAAAAATGGCATTCAAGCAAAGTAGAAATGTCCATAATGTTAAGTAGGAGAAATGCAGTTCACATGAGCTCTACTGATAAATATAGACTTCAATGGCATTAATCCCAAATTGCTCTTAAGGCAAGTCTGGGTCCTTGTAATGGACAACAGTTGCACCAGGTCGTGCTAGAGCTTCAGCTAGATATTTGGCGCCAGCAGCCTTCTTATCAGTCAATTCACTGCAAAGTTAATTTACTTTCCCGACCACTCATAGACAACGAGAAAGCAAAATAAGTCTTCCTGTTGCGGATGTCTCTGACTCACTGGAGCTTTCTGAAAGAATGCTAAAACCATGAGATTTGCAAACCCCATGGCAACATTAAATTTAATTGTGACAACTTGTTTCTGTAATTATAGCTTTTAAAATAATTCTAAACATTTTTAATCTTATCGTTCTTTTGTAGTTAAAAAGTTTATGATTTCGGCATGAATTTTAAAAAGTTTACACTGCCACAAACTCTGTTGTACATTTTACATCTTCAACTTACCAGCTTCAAATCGCATCTTCCAGTCTTTGCTGTTAAAATTGCTGTCGATGATGCCCCAAAATACATCTGCACCATGAGAAAGAGAAAGGGCATGCAGAAACAATGGCACAGCCACAGACGTAAGCTGTGAGAACTCAGACTTAAGTACTTTCCACAAGCTGCAATAATCAAAAGCAAAAATTAATTTAGCATAGAATGTTCATTTCATTTAATATACCAACACAAGATAATGCATTCAGTTTCTTCTCTGTGTTAGAGATAATTTAGTTACTTTGGAACTCAATCTGTTTAGTTTAGATTAGTTTAGAGATACAGTTTGGAACATGGGTGAAAACAAGGGCACTCAGGGAAAACCCATGCAGTCAGCTGTTTAATCTCCAACATCTGGACATCCATTTAACAAAAATACGTGGGTTTCTTGGTTTAATCAACCATTAGTATCTTATTGAAAATGTTAGATAATATTAATATATGCAAATGTGATAGCTATGAAGTTTACACACTTGTTCTAAATAAAATCATATGCCTATCTATAAAATAGTAAAGATCTCAAATGTTCATGCGTTTTCTAACTTAAATTATGACCATGCCCATGAAATGGAGATATGGCCATAAAATAATCATGACAAATTTATATTTGTAACTTCCAATGGCAGTAAGTAAGGTGTGTGGCTTTAATATGTGATCTGGTCCATTTAACACAGCATTCAATTCCATCTACACCTGGAATTGTACATTAAGTTGTTCACTGTTGTAAATGATCAAAAAGTTATGAAAAAATCTTAAATCATGCTGTCAACTATAACCAATATAAATTCCTATGTGCAATTATAATGAAAATTACCCACATAAACCAGTCACAATGCAGTTACCATCATTGCCAATGGTGGCACTGCATCATATGTTTTAGAATCTTATAAAGAGAAACGTTACAACACAGGGAATCATTTGACCCATTGAGTGTGTGAACTCCTATCCTAGTTACACATTCCAGCACCTTGGTCCATGGTCCTTCAATACTTGGTGCTTCAAGCACAAATCAGTTCAAGTTTATCTACTCGTGACACATGACCTGCTGAGATGCTCTAGCTTTTTTAAGCATCAGATTTTAAATACCCGCAGATTATTTCTGATATTTAATTACTGTTCAAACTTGATGAAAGGTTATCATTAATTTTGTGTAAACATTCATTGGTTTGTCCCACACGGGACCGCCCTTGCCCGTATTTGACTGCTACTACTCGGGTCGAGGGGACTGTCGGGCCGGAGCGGCGCGGTCGGCAGTCAGCGCCTTACCATCCCGACGTGGTGCTACCCATGGAGTGCAGCAGCAGCACTTCGCCCGTGGCCCCGTCGGTCGGTCGGCAGCCCAGTCCGGCACCCGGGACAAAACTCCTCAGCTGGCCCGCCGGCTGGGTTTTATGTGCAGTCCAGCACCCGGGCCAACTCATCAATCACCCAGCCAAGGCCGAGTCGATCAACGAATTGCCATTGAGAATCTGTCCCTTATTTTGACCTTTTGTCCCTTATTTGTAAGTGAGAAAGTTGGCAACCCTATCCGAGGGTCACCAAAAATGTAGATAGTAGTTCAGCACTGCTCACTGGTTGTGTAGGGTAATTCAGTAGCAATGTTACAACATTTTGAGATTTTAAAAATCAAGTCTGCAATTTATCCCATCAGATAAAGAATAAAAAGAAGTTTAATTTGACACCTAAGTTTAATTTGACACTTTCATATCTCCAGTATTAAAAAGGTTATGGCCATTTTCATACTCGGAAATTAGCATCTTGTTCCCCATTGCTTTTCCATTGGCTTTTCAGAGTGGCAGGCAGTGACTAGTGGGGTACCGCAAGGCTCAGTGCTGGGACCCCAGCTATTTACAATATATATTAATGATCTGGATGAGGGAATTGAATGCAACATCTCCAAGTTTGCGGATGACACGAAGCTGGGGGGCAGTGTTAGCTGTGAGGAGGATGCTAGGAGGCTGCAAGGTGACTTGGATAGGTTGGGTGAGTGGGCAAATGCATGGCAGATGCAGTATAATGTGGATAAAAGTGAGGTTATCCACTTTGGTGGCAAAAACAGGAAAGTAGACTATTATCTGAATGGTGGCCGATTGGGAAAAGGGGAGATGCAGCGAGACCTGGGTGTCATGGTACACCAGTCATTGAAAGTAGGAATGCTGGTGCAGCAGGCAGTGAAGAAAGCAAATGGTATGTTAGCATTCATATCAAAAGAATTTGAGTATAAGAGCAGGGAGGTTCTACTGCAGTTGTACAGGGTCTTGGTGAGACCACACCTGGAGTATTAGGTACAGTTTTGGTTTCCTAATCTGAGGAAATACATTCTTGCCATAGAGGGAGTACAGAGAAGGTTCACCAGACTGATTCCTGGGATGTCAGGACTTTCATATGAAGAAAGACTGGATAGACTCGACTTGTACACGCTAGAATTTAGAAGATTGAGGGGGGATCTTCTAGAAACTTACAAAATTCTTAAGGGGTTGGACAGGCTAGATGCAGGAAGATTGTTCCCGATGTTGGGGAAGTCCAGAACTAGGGGTCACAGTTTAAGAATAAGAGGGAAGTATTTTAGGACCGAGATGAGTAAATCATTTTTTACACAGAGAGTGGTGAATCTGTGGAATTCTTTGCCACAGAAGGTAGTTGAGGCCAGTTCATTGAGGCCAGCTATATTTAAGAGGGAGTTAGATGTGGCCCTTGTGGCTAAAGGGATCAGGGGGATCAGGGGGATCAGGGAGAGAAAGCAGTTACAGGATACTAGGTGGATGATCAGCCATGATCATATCGAATGGCGGTGCAGGCTCGAAAATTCACTGCACCTATTTTCTATGTTTCTATGTTTCTATGTTTCCATGAATTAACAGAAAAGCTGTGATCGAGGACAGTCAAAAGCCCATAAATTTCTTAAAAATTAAGAGAACTGAAATAAATTTTCAATTATAGATTGAAGCATTCTGAAACAAATATGAAACAATCTTACTTGGATGACCTGAAATTAAAGCATATAATTAGTTAGTTACCTAATTGTAGCTAATTACAAAATTCAATTACTAGATCTAAACATCTATCCATTTCTTAAGAAAAGATTAACATTTTTAAATAGCCTAAGTGTCCAAATAACATTCACTTAAGAATTCACAATATAACATGGAAGGAATTTAGTGTTTAATTCCCGTAAATTAATGGCCATTTTAATCATCTTGCGAGTGGGATTTTGTGGAACGCGATCGATTGGAACGTTGCGGTTGTGGTGAATTTAAACCCCATATCGGCAGGAAAAATACCGCCGGTTCGTATGGGGCCTAAATCACCTTTTTGCAACGTAAAATTTGGATTAAGGTAATCCTAAGAAGCACGTTTACATGTAAAATAAACGGCTTACCTTTAGCCGTCCCATTGTCGGTGTTGACAGCATTAGAAGCGGATTTTTATTTTACTCCAGCGCTGAAATTGTCTCGCGGTTTAAAAAAAAAAATTCACAGAACAGCAGTCGGAACAATTCTTCAGCATTAGCTAGCAGCCCGAGAAAATAAAACTCCGGCAGGCAGGAGAAAACCGCATTTTAACCCCCCCCCCAAAAGGCGCCAAAGTCGCGCACACGGCCAGTGGCAGAACTGCAGCGCCGCTGAAGGTAAGTTTTGTAACATACCTAAATTCAGTTGCCAGCTATTTCTAAGCAATTGAATCATCCTACCACAACCAGAGAGCAGTGCTGAACTATTATCTACCTTTTTGATAGATACTCCCAGATACATCTAACATCACATCGCAGAGACATGACCTTTGGTCTTTACACTCCATATGATATACCAATATTTTAGATAAAAAGTGTAATGTATAATTTTGCAAATGCAACCATTAAATTCTCCTTCGAAAAAAATTATGAGCATGCAGAAAAAAACAATTTCTAAACATAAACAGAAATATTTTTATGCAAATTATATATTCCAGCAGTTAATGATAATGCATAATTTCACGTTTTATTAATTTTACCTTGAAATCAACATATTGTCTTGAATATAAGCAAGAAACTTTGGGTATTCTTTTCTTGCAAGATACAAACATTCCCCATGAAGGCAAAGCATTTTTAAACAATTGAGCATGTTGAAAAGAATGTCCGGCTCCTCACATTTTGACATCTCCTGTTGATGCAAACAAATTTAGCAAGGTCAGGGAATGAAAAGGCATCAGGGTTGTAATATGAATTTAGAATAACTGATTAGATCAAAAAATGATTACCTGTAATATTGTATAAATTAGCTTCATTGTAACAGGTAGTTGCTCGTAATTAAATGTTTGCTCTACATCATGCTTTGCTTCTATTAAATAAAAACATTAAAAATGTTAATCACTGCTTTTGTGAAGAATCACATTTATTTATTAATTAAATTAAAAATCTATACATTAATTAAATTAAACATTGTGTTCATATTAGTTGAGAGCCAATTTTAAATTATGTTTTTTCATTGGATGTCCAACAAGTAGTCTTTGAATAATTATTGCAGAGATTTTTTTATACAAGATACTTGGAGTAAAAAAATCAAGGCTGCTTTGGCTCTTGGAGTGAAACGCAAATGGAAGATGCGCATCCAATCCAGATCATCCTTTTTATGAAGGAATGACGGAGCTCTTTGCCCAGAAGGTCCTAAAACGGAGGGAAACAGATTTATTGGAACAGTAACAAGATTGAGGGATTTCAGCGTTTTGTATATGGTAAATGTGTTCTCATTCGATCAAACGAGAGTAACAGGTATCCTTGATGATACTTCTAGCCTTCCTGGTGCTAAGCTACATGAACATGGGTTGGATGGTATGACGTGATGAGCCTATGATGCACTGGGCTGTGTTCACCACTCTCTGCATGTGCTCAGGAGCAATTGCCATACCAGGCTGAGATGCATTCCGTCAAAATATTTTCATATTATTGGTAATGTTGTGGAACCTTGCCCAACCCCCATCTTTGATTCACTTCGTAAACGTTGAATTTGTCCATTATAACTTCAGAACATTAAAAAAAAAAAGAAATATTATTTCACAATGTTTCAATGACTTTTCAGATCTTTTCTCCAAAATTACATCGGACAATAGGGAGAAATTCACTCCTGTTGTCACGCCTTGATGTAACTCAATATATGATACAACATATATTATTACGATGTACAAATAGGCCATTTGGCCAATCAAATCAAACCCAGTTCTCAGTGCAACCATATTCTTCTTATTATTTCTTTGTCACCTATTTTCTCACTCATGCTTTTTTAGACTCACCACCACCACCACCCCTACCATGAAACTTTCCCACCGGTGCTTGTATCAGAGAGTATATCATTAGGGTGTAGAACAGTGGTTGCCAACATGGAGCGTACGCCCCACAGGGGGGCAATTTGATTTTTAAGGGGGGCAATTGAGCGCGATTTTTATTTTTTTGGATTTTCCATCAGGTAAACATATGTAGTTTATGTTTCAGATGTTATTTTGAGTAAATAACTGTCTTTTGTTTATTTCATTTTTCTTTTTCATGGATGCCATGTTCTTTTGAAGCTTGTTTAAACCAAGGTATTGGCGTTTTAAGCTTCTTCAGCTGAAACGGAGTTCACTTTTTATATGATAAGAATTATATATCACCACATGGGGGGGGGGGGGGGGCATCAGGATTTTAGAGGTGATTAGGTGGGGCATGGCCAAAAAAAGGTTGGGAACCACTGGTGTAGAAGGAAACCAGAGCACTAGGGAGAAAATCTACAGGGTTAGTAGAACATGCAAACTTCACACAGAGTAGCATTGGAACTCAGAATCCAACCCGAGTTATTGAAGATGCTAAACCACTGTACTACCTGCACCACCAATGTGCCACCACTATATATTGCAGCAACCCTCAACTAGTGTAAAAGTGTCTGTACAATATATCAATATTCACTTCATAAATTAACCCTAATGTTTATATACATTTTTCATCTAGAATTTTATCAATATCCTTCAAGGTAAAACCATTGCAGTGCCTTTTTAACTACACTAATGACTTTTCAAAACCTTATACCATTATAGCATTATGGTATTATAAGATATGTATGCTGTTCACTTCATCTGTAAAAATGAGCAAGCTGTGAGGGCTGATTCCATGGCTAAGAAGCTTCTAAGTAACAATGCTACTGATTTTTGCAAGGAAACATCTCTACCATGCACTGTAGATAGAATTTACGAAAGGTAAATCATGTCTGACGAATCTTATAGAATTTTTCGAGGATGTAACTAGTAGCGTGGATAGGGGAGAACCAGTGGACGTGGTGTATCTGGACTTCCAGAAGGCTTTTGACAAGGTCCCACATAAGAGATTAGTATACAAACTTAAAGCACACGGCATTGGGGGTTCAGTATTGATGTGAATAGAGAACTGGCTGGCAAACAGGAAGCGAAGAGTAGGAGTAAACGGGTCCTTTTCACAATGGCAGGCAGTGACTAGTGGGGTACCGCAAGGCTCAGTGCTGGGACCCCAGCTATTTACAATATATATTAATGATCTGGATGAGGGAATTGAAGGCAATATCTCCAAGTTTGCGGATAACACTAAGCTGGGGGGCAGTGTTAACTGTGAGGAGGATGCTAGGAGCCTGCAAGGTGACTTGGATAGGCTGGGTGAGTGGGCAAATGTTTGGCAGATGCAGTATAATGTGGATAAATGTGAGGTTATCCATTTTGGTGGCAAAAACGGGAAAGCAGACTATTATCTAAATGGTGGCCGATTGGGAAAGGGGGAGATGCAGCGAGACCTGGGTGTCATGGTACACCAGTCATTGAAGGTAGGCATGCAGGTGCAGCAGGCAGTAAAGAAAGCGAAAGGAATGTTAGCTTTCATTGCAAAAGGATTTGAGTATAGGAGCAGGGAGGTTCTACTGCAGTTGTACAGGGTCTTGGTGAGACCGCACCTGGAGTATTGCGTACAGTTTTGGTCTCCAAATATGAGGAAGGACATTATTGCCATAGAGGGAGTGCAGAGAAGGTTCACCAGACTAATTCCTGGGATGTCAGGACTGTCTTATGAAGAAAGACTGGATAGACTTGGTTTATACTCTCTAGAATTTAGGAGATTGAGAGGGGATCTTATAGAAACTTACAAAATTCTTAAGGGGTTGGATAGGCTAGATGCAGGAAGATTGTTCCCAATGTTGGGGAAGTCCAGGACAAGGGGTCACAGTTTAAGGATAAGGGGGAAATCCTTTAAAACCGTGATGAGAAGAACTTTTTTCACACAGAGAGTGGTGAATCTCTGGAACTCTCTGCCACAGAGGGTAGTCGAGGCCAGTTCATTGGCTATATTTAAGAGGGAGTTAGATGTGGCCCTTGTGGCTAAGGGGATCAGAGGGTATGGAGAGAAGGCAGGTACGGGATACTGAGTTGGATGATCAGCCATGATCATATTGAATAGCGGTGCAGGCTCGAAGGGCCGAATGGCCTACTACTGCACCTAATTTCTATGTTTCTATGTTCTAATCTCCGGAACAGCTAATATCGCGGAGTTATGGTGACAACATTATAGTACTTTATTCAACTGTGTCCAAGGTGACTTGTATAGGGTGGACAATATTGAGAGTAATGACTTAATGGTGATTATGTCACATGAGGTGTATCATGCCATGAACAAGCTGTCCAACACCAAAGTAAGTGGCTTGGATCATATTTCTGCTGAACATCTTAAGTATGCGAGTACGAGGATAGCTCCTCTCCTTGCTATTTGTTTTACTGACTTTATGATTCATGGCTTGTTACCAGATTCAATGTTGTCTGTTCTGTTAGTGCCGGTCATTAAGGACAAAGCTGGTAAAGTAGGCAGCCTAAATACTAACAGGCCCATAGCTTTAGCCAGCATATTGTCAAAAGTTTTAGAAAGAGTTCTGCTGGATAGAATAAATGAGTGTTAACTCCACAGATAACCAGTTTGGCTTTAAAGCTAAACATGGCACTGACTTATGCATATATACCCTAAAGGAGATTGTAAACAAATATTGAGGCAAAAACTCTTCAATCCTTATGTGTTTTATTGATGCTTCCAAAGCCTTTGACCGTGTTAATCACAGAAAGCTGTTTGGTAAAATGAGTCAAAGAGGGGTGCCTAAAACATTGAGAATTCTGGCCTACTGGTATGCCCACCAGACTATGCAAATAAAATGGGGCAATAGATGTCTCAGCCCCATTCGGGGTTAGCAATGGTGTTAGACAAGGGGGAATTTTGTCCCCAGTCCTTTTTAATCTATATATTGATGATCTGTCTAAACAATTGAAAGCCTGTAATACTGGGTGCGTGATTGGTAATATTTTAGTGAACCATATTATGTATGCAGATGATCTTGTGGTCTTTAGTCCATCTAGCGCTGGTCTCCAGCAGCTCCTTACTATGTGTTCTGTGTTTGGTGTGGAACATGATATTAAATATAATGCTAGTAAGAGTGCTGTTATGATCTGTAGAACCAAAGAGGATAAATGTCTAAAATTTCCTGATTTTAAATTGTCTGACAATAATCTTAGTGTCTGTAATAAGGTAAAATATCTAGGGCATATTATTACAGAACAAATGACAGATGATGAGGATATTTATAGGCAACGAAGCATGCTGTATGTACACGCGAATATTCTCTTGCGTAAGTTTGGTGCGTGTGCAGATGTGGTGAAAATGTCGCTGTTTAGAGCATACTGCACACCACTCTACACTGTGCACCTGTGGTTGAACTATGGAAAGACTGGTATGCAGAGACTAAAGGTGGCATATAACGATGCCATGAGAACACTGCTAAGGAATCTGAGATGGTGTAGTGCCAGTAATATGTTTGTGGCTGCAGGAGTCAGTATTTTAGAAGCTGTCCTAAGACATCACATGTATAAATTCATTTGCAGGATAAATAACTCTAAAAATGTAATTATTGTGGCCTTGACAAACATAAGGGTCAGCACTACACGCTACGAATCCCAGTTGTGGAGACACTGGTATCGTTGTCTCATTGTAGGACATTGATCATTCTTTTTTATTCTGGATTTTAATTCATGTATTGTGTTTTTTGTTGTTGTTTTTTTAATATAATTTATGATGCTTTTATAAGTGATATACTAAGATTTTATATGTATTTATGATGTTTTTATATGCAATGTATTTTTTTAATGCTTTTTTAAATTTATTAGAAGCAAGTGTACAAAAATATAACCAGCGGCATATGACATAATACAGTCAGGGCCGGATTTATGTTTAAGTTTAAGCTTAGGGCCTCGAAATCTAGGGGTCCTCCGGCCAAGGCAGGACACCTGCCGTTCAACTCTGGGCGGCCCCCCTCTCTATCTCTCTCCATCTCCCCCTGCCATCCGTATCCGGGCTGCCGGGCTCCGCTCTCCGCTCGCTCCTCATCTGCCGGCACGGCAGGCCGCCTTGCACATGCGCACTGCCACGGCAACTGGTTGGCGCTGGGCACTTTCTCCCTCGCTTTGAATTGTGGGAGATTTGGCCACCATTGCTGTCCGGTCGCTGCCTTGCCGCAACCGCTGAAAACTAACGCAGAATCACTCCCTGACCATGGATCAGGAGTAACTCCCTGGAGTAACTCTTGCTTCTGGTTTCCTGGTCCTCCATAAATATTCTAAATGGAATTTAAACTGGAGGTGATGGAGGGCTGAACAATAACAGCCTATTGCATTATATCTGAAATAGGTTTCTGCACACTATTGGAATGTGGAAGGAAACAAGAGCACCCGGAGAAAAAACATGTGATCAAAGGGAAAAGGAACAAACTCCATACAAACAGCACCCATATTCAGGATCAATTCCGGGTCTCTGGCAATTTTAGGCAGCAACTTTATGGCCAATGTACTGCCCCATAGCCTTGAACTTAATTAAAACGACAAGTGCAGCATTTCCTGTGGTTGCAACGGAAAGTGCCAGGAGATGGAGTGGTTTGGGTGGGAAGGGACGAATTGACCAGGGAATTATGGAGGGAGCGGTCTCTGCGGAAAGCCAACAGGGGAGTAGATGGGAAGATGGGAAGATGTGGCCAGTGATGGGATCCCATTGGTAGACAAAAAAATCAGTGGAGAAAATCAGCAGGTGAGGCAGCATCTGTGGAGCGAAGGAATAGGCGACGTTTCGGGTCGAGACCCTTCTTCAGATTGATGTCGGGGGTGGGGGGGGGAATCCGGAAAAAGAAAGGAAGATGCGGAGACAGTAGGCTGTGGGAGAGCTGGGAATGGGAGGGGAAGGAGGGAGAAAGCAAGGACTACCTGAAATTAGAGAAGCCAATGTGCATACCGCTGGGGTGTAAACTACCCAAGCAAAATATGAGGTGCTGCTCCTCCAATTTGCGGTGGGCCTCACTCTGGCCATGGAGGAGGCCCAGGACAGAAAGGTCGGATTCGGAATGGGAGGGGGAGTTGAAGTGTTGAGCCACCAGGAGATCAGGTTGGTTATTGCGAACTGAGTGTAGGTGTTGTGCGAAGCGATCGCCAAGCCTGCACTTGGTCTCACCGAGGTTGATCATACGCTGAATAATCCAACCACATTTTTGTTTGGAAGTGGAAAGAAATAATAGAAATTGCATTCATTGCAATGTGTAAAAAGAGTTGAGATACTGTATTATAATTTTGCTACATGTCATTGTGGTATATATCATGTCTTGATTGGTGAATATGTTTAGTTTTTGTGACTTTATTTGAAGCAGAAATAATATGTGAATGCTTCATTGAGCATAATTCCGACTGGTAACTACGCACTTCGTCCGAGCACATTATCGCACGTGTCATGCAAACCGTCTTAAACGACGTCTAAACTGTCATTTGGCAACTTAAAAAGCTGCCAAGGTTGCCCGGCTGACAACAGGGAAAATAAATTAAGTGAGAGCCCTGCAAGGTGTATAATATTTTTGACACTGTCACAGGGCTTTCTTACATATGCTGTCACATGCACTGTAGTCTGTAAACAACCCGTCAGTCATTTTCCTTGCCCTCCATTTCAGAATAATAGTGTTTTAGGCCAATAACTCGACACTAGCACTGGCAATAAATAAATAAAGCACAGCTTTCCAGCCCCTTATTACATTGGCCACGCTTGGCTGCAAATCGGTGTCAATCTGGTGGACCATCTTCCTCTAGTTGTGGGGGGGGGGCTCACAAGTGGAACAACTTAGGGCCTCTCTTCATCTAAATCCGGCCCTGAATACAGTTATTGTACAGCTTCAATTTTGACTTTTAGCTATAGTTAAGAGAGAAAAGAGAAAAAGCAAGAGAGAGAGAAAAGAGGAATGTGCAAGGATATAACCCCTAGACTACCAAAGTAGTGTAGTCAAAGAGTGAGGAAGGAAAAGAAATAAGGAAGGAATGGAGAAATAAAAAGACAAAAACAGAAAGAAAAGTGATGATATACCTGCCTCGCAGTATTTTATGTAATGTTGTCCCTTGTCTGGACATTGGGTCCGAAATAAAGTTTATTATTATTATTATTATTATACATATACATTTTTCATTTGGAATTTTTTCAATATCCTTCGAGGTAAAACCATTGCAGTGCCTTTTTAACTCTACTAATGACTTTTCAAAGCCTAATACCATTACAACATTTTGATCATTATATGCATTTTAAAATATCCTTGGATGTCTCAATACACTTCCCCTTTATTTACATTTTGACCCACACAACTACTCATAATTGATTAAACTTCCAAAATTACATACCAAGATTTTCTTTACTTCCGTTATTGAAAATTAGATTTTCATCTTCTTTTGAATTGCCATCTTCTCCTTCAAAACCGATAGTGAATTCAGGCCTAGTAAATAGCATACTTTCTTCAAAGCTGTCAGTGGGTTCCTGATGTAAAACAAATGCATGCTGACGTTAGCTACACAACAAGTGATATTTTTCAATCATTGAGCAGAATGCGTTGTTGGCAAATTTAGTCAGAAATGGGTCAGAAGAACAGATTTCAGTTTTGTGAATTAGTAGAAAATAAGTGGAGTCATGCAACCAAGGTAGAAAGGTGGTAATAAGGTGGAAAGGTAGAAATAGGTTCTAACTATTTGGCACAGTGTGTTGGGGGAAAATATACGAGAATAGTGGGAAAGCACCAGAGCCAAATGGCTTCTAACTTGGATGATTCAGTCATCTATAATTTGTTCGTACACAAAAATGCTGGAGAAAATCAGCGGGTGCAGCAGCATCTATGGAGCGAAGGAAATAGGCAACGTTTCGGGCCAAAACCCTTCTTCAGACTGATGGGGGGTGGGGGTTGGGGGGGGGGGGGGAGGGGAGAAGGAAAAGGAAAAAGGAGGAGGAGGAGCCCGAGGGGTGAGGAAGGGGAGGAGACAGCAAGGGCTAACAAAATTGGGAGAATTCAATGTTCATGCCTGCAGGATGCAGACTCCCCAAGCGGAATATGAGGTGCTGTTCCTCCAATTTCCGGTGTTGCTCGCTCTGGCCATGGAGGGACCCAGAACCCCTTCGTCAGCCCTCGGGCTGTGTACTCCCATCCCTCAGCCCTCGGGCTCCTCCTCCTCCTTTTTCCTTTCTTCTCCCGGCCACACCCCCCCCCCCCCCCCACCCCTCATCAGTCTGAAGAAGGGTTTCGGCCCGAAACGTTGCCCATCTCCTTCGCTCCATAGATGCTGCTGCACCCGCTGGGTTTCTCCAGCATTTTTGTGTTCCTTCGATTTTCCAGCATCTGCAGTTCCTTGTTAAACACATCTATAATTTGTCGACGTTTATAATGACATGATAGGGGTCAAGCAGAGGTTTGAGAGTAAATAAAACATGGGCCATCTTTGGATGATCGTGTGGTAGTGAATGGTTCTGGTAGGCAAGAACAAGACCCAACACCAGATATGCCCATGTATGCTCCCCAACAACTTGAGTGAGTTATCACAGTGGTTACACCAGAAGGAATAATTTGTACTGGGAAAGATTGTGGATGAGAACAAGAGGATCCAAAACTAATCATGGCATCCTCATCAGGAATTTTAATGGAATAATTAATAATTAATAAAACAACTGCAACACATTACAAATAACAAAGGTTATGGAATAATCTCTTTTTTTTTTTTTACGTATTGCCAAAATCATATTTTAGTATACCCCATCCCTTTCCTTACCACCAATTTGATTTCTTCTTTTGGTGTCAGTTGCTCCAGCAGTTCACAGGCTAATTGATAGCACAAAATGCTGGACTGACAAAGATTGCATTGGACAGCTTTTTCATCTTTCTGGCAAGTGTGAGACTCTCCCCACGGTGCCTGAAATACATTGTTGAGAATGGAAATGATGTCCTTGGATGTTCCATGATCAAGATCCAGGACCATTCCATCATCTTGCAATTCCATCTGTTAGTATTGAGATTAAGGAGTTAATTAGTTTTGGTTCGGTCATGGATTAAATGCATCTACAATGATGTTCATAACTTTGCTAATATATGCTTTCAGTAACTTGATGATGACAGCATTGAATATCTTGTCTTAGAAGTGCTAACATATACACCAAGACAATTGCGATAATCAAATATTACAGATTCAATCATAGCATTGAAAAGGGAACCGAATAAGTGCTTCAAAGCAAATATTTACAGTACATGGCTGTTGGGAGTGGGCAAGGAACTGGAAGTAACTGGATTTCATTTGCAAAGGACTGACACAAAACATAACAGGCTGGATGTCTCTTTCTGTGATCCTGTGATACATGGCTCACAAAATGATCTGTGATACATACACAGGTGAATTAACAAAATCATTACCTGTTTCAATATCAGATCAAACATCATTATAAAGCAAGGCAAGTTCATCTCATCATCATCAGAGTCAAAGTCACTGTTTCTTCCTCCTGTGGTGACAAAATTCTTAAAGCAACTGCGGAATGGACTGGGCACTGGGCTCCGAAAGGGGCTCCGAAAGGGGCTCAGAAATGGGCTGAGAGTAACATGCTGGCCTCGGCGACCAGGATCTGAAACAATGCTGACCTAAAGGAGAAAAATGTAGTCATTAAGATAACGATATAAAGAAAGAATTAGTTTAAAATGCACATTTCTCATTTAGTTTCCTTCATTTAATTGCATCTCTGTTCTCCAGCTTCCCCCAGGCCAAATGTTATACCTATAAATGTTACACCTGTTATTCCTAAGGAATGGTCAACAAGTTGTCAAGTTTTAGAAATGCTACTTTAAATCAGCTGCTAAAAGACATGCAAAAATGCCTGCAGGGGAAGTCCAACTCTAATACTCAAGCTGCATGGAGAGGCATTGGATATCTGTCAGCACCCCAAGCAATGGTGATAATCGCCGAATATTACAGACGCCATCAAACCTATTCCAAACTGCCATATAATTTGCTATTGTGGGAAAGGACCTCACAGCAATCTTGCAATAGTCATCACGCCACATGGAAAGCTATGTGATTAAGTGGTTTTCAATGTTATCCCAATATGTAAATGGATTACCAGAACAGTAACATATTTTTGCTTATTTTGTTATAAGCCTTTTGTTGCACAATAGAGGTATAGAACTGAACCTGCAGAAGAAACACATGCAGGTTCCTGACATGTTTTCCCACTGAACTACAATTGTTATTTCAATGCATTGCACTTCCTACATATCGGAATTCCACTATTGACCAGGCAGCAGCACTTAGATGCTAAATTTAGCCAAACAGGAAAATAACTCAGTGGTAAAATTGAAAAAGGGAGAGAATAATCCCCTTAAAGATCAATGAGGTTGTCCATTTGTGGAGCCACAGGATGGGCAAGCTCCAAAACATCTCGGTACCCTCTGTGTTTACTGTGGTGAAAGGTGTGGGTGCTAGGGAACTCTGGGAAGAAAACAGCGATGTCTTGAGTCTATGTTACAGAAGAGGAGATACTAAAGGTCTTAGAAGTCTTAGAAGAGGTCGTAAAACTAGATAAAACCCCAGGACCTGATCAAGTGTGTCTGAGGACATGGTGGGAAGTAAGGAAAGAAATTCCAAGGTTATTGAGAGATATTTATATCATCAATAGTCATGGATTATGTGTCAGAAGACTGGATAGTGGCTAATGTTGTATCTTGATTTAAGAAAGGAAAAGTCTGTGACCTGCAGGACAATGAGCCTAACACCAGTGGTGGGTAAGTTATTGAAGGGGATTCTGAGATACAGGATCTAATGGCCTTTGAACTTCAAGGGCTGATTAGGGATAGACAGCATTGCTTTGTGCATATTCATCATTTATATTCACCATTTGCACAATAATGTATATGGCATGTTAAGCAAGTTTGCAGATAAAATTGGCGGTATAGTGGACACTGATGGTTACCTCAGATTACAACAGGATCTTGATCGACTAACCCAATGGGCTGAGGAGTTCAGATAAATGCGAGCTGTTGCATGTTGGCGAGACAAACCAGGGCAGGACTTGTATGGTATTTGGTAGGTTTCTGGGGAATGTTGTAGACAGAAAAACCGAGGGATACAGGTACATGGTTCCAGAGAAGGTTCACCAGGTAAATAGAGTGGGAAGTCAGGACTGTCTTGCTTGAAGTCAATCAGTGACTGGATAGGGACTTGGTTTATACTCTCTAGAAGTTAGGACAAGATTGAGAGGGAACATTTTGATACCAACTTCTACAAAATTCTTAAGGGGTCAAGACAGGAGAGATGAGTCAGGAAGATTGTTCCCGGACCCCTGGGAAGTCCAAACAAATGCCGTTTCTGCAGCCATACATACATAAGGGGGAAAGACCTTTAGAACCATTACATTTAACATAGATGAGGAGAAAAACTTATCTCTCCACTGCACTCTCACACAGAGAAAGTGGCGAATCTCCCGCGGAACTCTCCACGCCGGGTGATGCAGAGGGTAGTGGTGTTGGAGCCAGTGTGTGCTCGCAAAGTGGCTATATTTAGCCGAGGGGGTTAGATGTGGCCCCCGCTGGAGCCTTCAACCCCGATCAGAGGGTATTCGGTTGCAGGAGCCCCGAAAAGCAGTCTACCTCCAGGGATACGGAGTCGTCCGATGATCAGCCATGCAGTAGCATATTGAATGGCGGCAGCAGGCTCAAAGGGCCGAATGGCCTACTCCTGCACCTAATTTCTATGTTTCTATGTTACATGGTTCCACAGAAGTGCCGACACAGGTAAATAGAGTGAAGAAGGTGGTATTTCTTGCTTGCCTTCGTCAATCAGTGAATTGTGTACAGGGATTGAGTTGTCCTGCAGCAGCTATACAAGATATTGGTCAGAGAACATTTTGAGTACCATGTACTCGAAAGCTCTGGTCGCCCTGCTATGGGAAGAATGTCTTTAAACTGGAAAGGGTGCAAACAAGATTTACAAGGGTGTTACTGGGACTGGAGAGCTTGATTAAAAGGAGAGACTAGATATGCTGCAACTTTTATCCTTAAAACATAGGAGGCTGAGGGGTGATCTTACAGAGGTTTATAAAATCATGAGGGATGTAGACATGGTGATAGCCACAATCTTTACCCTTGGGAGTCTACAATTAAGGGTATATAACCATATAACCATATAACAATTACAGCACGGAAACAGGCCATCTCGGCCCTACAAGTCCATGCCTCTCAATTAAGCAAAGGGTATATGCTTAATTGAGAGGGAAAAATTACAAAGGAACCCCAGCAGCAGCTTTTGTTTCCACGCAGAGGGACAAGTATATATATGGAATGAGCTGTCCGAGGAGCTGGCAGAGGTGGGTACAATTACAACTTTTACAGAGGCAATTGGGACTAGCTCAGTTAGACAACGTGGCAGGCATGAACGAGTTGGACTGATGGGGGTTTCCATGCTGTATAGCTCTATGATTCTAACTCCAAGCCAAATGTCTGCAAGGATTTACAGTATATTTGGATGAGGAAGGGAAAATTCGCTGAGGCAGCTCATGTCACTAGTAGTCGCAAATACAAAATCTTTAGAGTTAATGGGAAAAGACTGTTTGAAACATTACCCTTCGAGCAGTTAGGTTTCCTGGCTGTTCACTGCCTCTTGTATTTCTTTGGTTAGTTAGTTCCTTGACTGAGTTCACGCCATCAGAAAACATACTGATCAACAGCTGTAGAGGAATTGCTATATCCAGTTCTGACAACACCTAAGCAAAAAAACAACCAAGTTTAAAAGAAGCAAGCTGAATATGTGAATGAACAAAATACTTTTTAGATTTTTGAACTACAAATAATTTAAGAATCCTCTTAAGTAAAGAAGGTGCTTGATCATCTTTCTTAAACTCTCAGATGTGCTATAATTTCTGATGTTGTCTGGTTTTCGTTGAAAGCATATAATTGTGATCATGCTTTATTCAATTTTTAAAAATCACATTTGAAAAATAGTGTCAAAGAGAATCAGCCCAATCAAATTAATTTATACATAATTGTATAATTCAAAATGATAAACAATGGATAATGGCAGCATTCAATGTTATATTGATTTTTAACTGCAATTTATAAAGCTGTATTTTAGATTGCGTTTACACTTTTCATTTTATTCAACTCAAATTGCAAGTGGCCAATGCAAGGGCAGGAAATGGTGGAACATCTGATCGGGTTAACCTTGATCATTAACTCTGTATAGGAAGGAACTGCAGATGTTGGCTTACACTGAAGAAAGACACAAAATGCTGGAGTAACTCAGCGGGACAAGCAGCATCGCTGGAGAGAAGGAATGGGTGACGTTTCGGGTCGAGACCCTTCTTCAGACTCTGCGTTTCTTTCCATAAATGTTGCCTGACCTGCTGAGTGTTTCCAGCATTGTCTGTTTTAATCTCAGATTTTTAGATTTTTTTAACCAAATAATTTAAGGATCCTTTTAAGTAAAGAAGCTGCTTGATCATCTTTCGTAAACTCGCAGATGTGCTGTCATTTCTGATGTTTTCTGGTTTTATTTAAAAGCACTGCATTTAAACTAACTGTACATCATTTCTGCTTTTGCATTACACAATGCTAACAGTCGCAGCATAAATCCATAGCACTGTATAAGCTTCATAAATCCATAAGTGATATGAGCAGAATTAGGCCGTTCAGCCTATCAAGTCTACTCCACCATTCAATCATGACCAATCTATCTTCCCCTCTAAACCCAATTTCCCTGCCTGCTCCCATAGCCCTGACACCTCTACTAATCTTGATTGACAGCAGGACAGATTCTGATTTAATACACCAGAAAAAGCAAAAACAAGGCTGCATGTCGGATTTTTGAGGTCCAGTGAAATTACTTCCCTCTCGGTATTTTCATTTTCTTTTAAGTATTTTCAGACCTTTAAGGGGATAACAAGCTTTTGTATGTGTGCTTAAGTACTTGGGTAACTATCTGAAACCCACATGTACAGTGCCCTCCATAATGTTTGGGACAAAGACCCATTATTTATTTATTTGTCTCTGTACTCCACAATTTGAGATTTGTAATAGAAAAAAATCACATGTGGTTAAAGTGCACATTGCCAGATTTTAATAAAGGCCAGTTTTATACAGTTTGGTTTCACCATGTAGAAATTACAGCAGTGTTTATACATAGTCCCCCCCCCCATTTCAGGACACCATCATGTTTGGGACACAGCAATGTCATGTAAATGAAAGTAGTCATGTTTACTATTTTGTTGCATATCCTTTGCATGCAATGACTGCTTGAAGTCTGCGATTCATGGACATCACCAGTTGCTGGGTGTCTTCTCTGGTGATGCTCTGCCAGGCCTGTATTGCAGCCATCTTTAGCTTATGCTTGTTTTGGGGGCTAGTCCACTTCAGTTTTCTCATCAGCATATAAAAGGCATGCTCAATTGGGTTTAGATTGGGTGATTGACTTGGCCACTCAAGAATTGACCATTTTTTAGCTTTGAAAAACTCCTTTGTTGCTTTAGCAGTATATTTGGGATCATTGTCTTGCTGTAGAATGAACTGCTGGCCAATGAGTTTTGATGCATTTGTTTGAACATGAGCAGATAGGATGTGTCTATACACTTCAGAATTCATTATGCTACTACCATCAGCAGTTGTATCATCAATGAAGATAAGTGAGCCAGTACCTTCAGCAGCCATCCATGCCCAGGCCATAACACCCCCACCACCGTGTTTCACAGATGAGGTGGTATGCTTTGGATCTTGGGCAGTTCCTTCTTTCCTCCATACTTTGCTCTTGCCATCACTGAGAAAAGTTAATTTTCGTCTCATCTTTCCACAAGACCTTTTTCCAGAACTGTGGTTGCTCTTTTTAGTACTTCTTGGCAACCTGTAATCTGGCCATCCTATTTTTGCGGCTAACCAGTGGTTTGCATCTTGTAGTGTAGCCTCTGTATTTCTGTTCATGAAGTCTTCAGCAGACAGTGGTCATTGACAAATCCACTCCTGAAGAGTGTTTCTGATCTGTCGGACAGCTGTTTGGGGATTTTTCTATAATATAGAGAGAATTCTTCTGTCATCAGCTGTGAAGGTCTTCCTTGGCCTGCCAGTCCCTTTGTGATTAGTTAGCTCACCAGTGTTCTCTTTCTTCTTAATAATGTTCCAAACAGTTGATTTTGGTCAGCCTAAGGGTTGGCTGAAGTCTCAAACAGTTTTATTCTTGTTTATTTTATTCTTGTTTCTCAGTCTCATAATGGCTTATTTGACTTTCATTGGCACACCTTTGGTCCTCATGTTGATAACAGCAATAAAAGTTTCCAAAGGTGATGGAAAGACTGGAGGAAAGACTAGGTGCTGAGAGCTCTCTTATACCTGCATTAAGGAGGCAATTAAACACACCTGAGCAATTACAAATACCTGTGAAGCCATGTGTCCCAAATATTATGGTGCCCTGAAATGGGGGTCTATGTATAATCACAACTGTAATTTCTACATGATGAAACCAAAATGTATGAAAAATGCCTTTAATAAAATCTGACAACGTGCACTTTAACCACACATGATTTTTTCTATTACAAATCTCAAATTGTGGAGTACAGAGGCAAATAAGTAAATGATTAGTCTTTGTCCCAAACATTATGGAGGGCATTGTAGATGCATCTTGTCTATGGAATCAAGTTCATTTCAAGGTGACAGTAATGCACCAAAGTGAGTCAGTGCATTGTACAGTAAATGTTGGGAGCCTCAATTCTCAATGTCTTAAATCTTACGCAGTAAGTAGCACAGCAACACTCTAAAAGTTTATGGAGTGTTGGAATAGAAAAGGTTTTTTTTTTTACAGCAGAAGCATGCAGAAATTGGACAATCCAGGACTAGTGAAACAGAACCGGCATTCATACTAAGTTTTCAAATTGGAGTTCTTTTATAAGAAAATAAACTTACATGAAGCCAAAGCAAAGCTTGTTCCTGTTCTGAAGCAGGGTAGCCAGTAAATCTACAGCTAATAAAACCAAACATTTCTTCCAAGGAAAATGGCAATGGGCAGAGTTCAATGTCAAACATTTTGCTGAAATAGATTAACATGATAGATTCCAATCAGAATAACAACAACGTCAAATACTTCAAAGCACATACATTTTTAAATGCTTTTTCCTTTACATATTTTAAAGTACACGCTGAGAAAAGGAAAAATAATTTCAATTTCAAACCTTCCCTCACCAACAGGCCTGTATCTCACCTGTACAAAACTAAATGAAAATCCAGTATTTTCAAATGTAAACAAAAGATCAATACCAGTTCTCTTCTGACAAATATCAGCTCTCACTTTGAGAATAGAATCAAATGTTGTTTAGAAAAGAGGGACACAAAGCTCCTTGAATTAATCACATTGTAAAATGTGTTCCAGTTACTCATTATGAAATGATCATTGAATCATGTGGAAGTACAGCACAGAAACAGGCCGTGTCAGTCCGTCTTATCTATGCTGTCTGTCATGCCCATTTACACTCATTCAATTTGCCCACATCTGGTCCATATTCCTCTATTCGTTTCCTACCCAGTACCTGTGTAAATGCATTTTAAACCTTGTGGTGACATCAGCCTTCACTACTTGCTCTGGCAGTTTCAAATATTCACCACACTTTGTGAGAAAACGTACCCCTCAATCTCGCATAAGTTTCTTCCGTGCCTCTGTTCTGTTTATGCGCTTCTAGACCTGTCTGAAGGTAACTAATCAATATCTTACATGGACCTCTCTTTCCAAATGGACGCTACCCTTATGTTCTGTTAGTAGGTGAACGATCCATAACTAACCTGAAACTGATAAACAAATAGATAAATCTGGGCCTGCATATTTATCCACCCTTATGTGTTCCAATATTTCTAGCACATCCTCCTTCCTGAAAAAGATGTTCTCCAGGATATCAGCATACGTCTCCATTAACTCTGATGCCCACATGTCCTGGTGATTTGTGATGAGAACCATTATTTTCGGATCTTGTTCATATCACTTGGCCTCATGCATTGGTTACGTCCCAAACCCCTGAGGGGACTTATTCCTTCCTTAGTTGTCTCTCTTGCTTCTAATATCCTCATAAAAAAGTTTTAGGATTCTCACAAATCCTACTTGTTACGGTCATTTCATTGCCCCATTTTTACTCTAAAGTTTTCCCCTTGATCCTCTGTAGATCCCAGTGGCTCTTCTTAAAACAATATCTGACATACACTTCCTTCTTATCCCTGATCAAACCTGCAAGTTCTAGAAATATTGACGGAGATTCTCTAAATTTACCATCTTTGCCTCTTGCCCTTTACAGGGGCATTCAGACTCGAACTCTTACTTTCTACCTTCCACTGATCAGATGGTATTAACACCATAAGGATGTTCTAAAAGTTACTATTACAAGCCGGAGACCTGGATGAATGATCCGGAAACACGTTCAAATCCCCGAAAGGCAGATCTTTTGGCAGCAGTAGTATCTGTCACTGAAGAAAAATCAAAGCTATGAATGGAAAAAGGTGCAACTGAAACATTTGAATGCTCAACACGGTACATACCTTAACACCTCCTTAAACTCTTTTAATTGGTTATCTGGCACCTCAGTTCGGATGGATTCCAACCACTCTGGCATAATGCTTTCCCACACCGCCTGATTTATTACATTGTATGGAATGAGGCATAGGATTCGATTCAAGCCTTCTTTGAGTTGTGTCACAGTACTACAACACTTATCCCAGTAACCACCAACCTGAAAACAAACTCATTGTATCAGTCCAAAATCTTGCATTCTTGTTGCATCTCTTACATAGGAAATGTTCTAACTTTATTCACAGAAATCCACTCTGGCAAAGTTACCTATGTCATGGTGAGAACTATTGGTGAGGTAATTAAAAATGTTGCTAACATTAAGTTTAAAAAGGATGACTGGAACAGACAGCAGTTGACAGACATGAGTTTGGGAAGGAATTTCAAAAGCAAAAGGTCTCCCCAGCTGCAGATATGAGGCAAAGGGAGCAGAAATAAAGGGAACAAATGCTCTCAATATTGAAGATAATGCAGAGGAGGGCATGATTAGATTGGGACATGGTAGAAACATAGAAACATAGACAATAGGTGCAAGAGTAGGCCATTCGGCCCTTCGAGCCTGCACCGCCATTCAATATGATCATGGCTGATCATCCAACTCAGTATCCTGTACCTGCCTTCTCTCCATACACCCTGATCCCTTTAGCCACAAGGGCCACATCTAACTCCCTCTTAAATATAGCCAATTAACTGGCCTCAACTACCTTCTGTGGCAGAGAGTTCCAGAGATTCACCACTCTCTGTGTGAAAAATGTTTTTCTCATCTCGGTCCTAAAAGACTTCCCCCTTATCCTTAAACTGTGACCCCTTGTTCTGGACTTCCCCCAACATCGGGAACAATCTTCCTGCATCCAGCCTGTCCAACCCCTTAGGAATTTTGTACGTTTCTATAAGATCCCCCCCTCAATCTTCTAAATTCTAGCGTATACAAGCCGAGTCTATCCAGTCTTTCTTCATATGAAAGTCCTGACTTCCTAGGAATCAGTCTGGTGAACCTTCTCTGTACTCCCTCTCACTTCAAATCGTTTATCATAGTAATTCACAAAATTAGTGAATCTTAAATAAAATCAAGAATCCAGGATTAGTTAGTGCATGCTGTCCCTGAGACTTGTATAATTTGATTAAGCCATTTGTTATCCTGCAGGGGATTTTAATTTACAGAAAGAAACAACCAACCTTGAATCCTGGTGGATGTAAATTTGATAAGATGTTCTTAACTGTTTGTCAATCACATGGAGAATTTACTCACCTTTGCTCAGAGATTAAGAATTTTATTGCAGTCCACAATAACAATAGAAACCACATGTTTTTCAGTCAAAGCTCTGGGAAGTGGTACATTTAGTTAGTGATATGGATTGGGACATAAAATCAGACTGTCTGCTAATGGCCACAGGCAAAGAACTGCACATGTGGTTCACATTCAGATGTTAAGCTGAGTGGAATCAGGGCTGCTGAGCTCAGTCAATGACAGGTGAACAACAAGTTTACTTTCCCCATAGATCTTGAAGATAACACAATAATGCATTATTCATAACAAATCTAAATACATTTTAAGGAATAACTGCATCGAATTAGAATATTGTTCACTGAGTTCAGAGACATGAGCTCAAGCACTAACTATCTTACCTTCTTTTGACGACTATAAGTGGTTCAACTTTACAATGTAACTCAAAAATCAACGCTGTTCTCAATGCATGTGCACACTCTGCAAAAATCTGCTTTTAACCTTGGGACTAGTTAGAAAGAATCTCTGAAGAGTTACATTATTAAAAATATTTTAAACACCTCGCACAATTGACTGTTCTGGTGGATTGTGTAATAATAATGTCGTGCTCGACTGTCTTGGTAATATTACAGTCACAATAACACACAATACATTCGTTACAACGTATTAGAGAGATAACATGCTCTTTCTTCTTGTCTACATAAGAATACTTTTTGTCACTTTGTCCCAGTAGGCCAGAACCATATTACCAACCAATTACAAAGCCATAGTGATTTAATATTACTTCATTAGCCACATGACGTCACTCCATTAGAGAAATTCCTTCTTGTCCGCCCATCACCCTCTCCAATCCTCGATGATAGCTGTTTCTCTTTTCCTCAGATCTGATAAAGGGTTTATCATATAAATCATCAACTGTTAATCTTTCCACAGAAGCGGCATGACATGCTGAGATGTTCCAGCATTTTATATTTTCTGTATTTATATAATCATAGCTCAGTTTTCCTTATTAGACTTCTATAATTCTGGCCTGTTGCACAGGTCACACAACCTTACCCATAAAAACACATTTCAGACTAAGAAGCTTACTGTGCTGGAAAACACCAGTACTAAGCGATTTCAACTCGCCCTATCATAGACATTCCATCTGATCTACACATTAACCATATAAATATAACCATATAACAATTACAGCACGGAAACAGGCCATCTCGGCCCTACAAGTCCGTGCCAAACAACATTTTTTTCCCCTTAGTCCCACCTGCCTGCACTCATACCATAACCCTCCATTCCCTTCTCATCCATATGCCTATCCAATTTATTTTTAAATGATACCAATGAACCTTCCTCCACCACTTCCACTGGAAGCTCATTCCACACCGCTACCACTCTCTGAGTAAAGAAGTTCCCCCTCATATTACCCCTAAACGTCTGTCCCTTCATTCTGAAGTCATGTCCTCTTGTTTGAATCTTCCCTATTCTCAAAGGTAAAAGCTTGTCCACATCAACTCGGTCTATCCCTCTCATCATTTTAAAGACCTCTATCAAGTCCCCCCTTAACCTTCTGCGCTCCAGAGAATAAATACCTAACTTATTCATTCCCTTTCCATCCTTCTCTTTTACAATTTTGACTGCTTCTCTTTCTGGAGCTACTGCCTGATCTGCTGAGGGGTTTTTTTTTCCCAGCATTTCTTGTTTTCATAATACACAATGAAGGTTTTAGATGCCACACTTTGATAATGGAGTTTAAAAAATATATATCCCTGCAATGCACCCACTTCTTGCAAGCATTTACCACACGTCTGTGCATTACCATTTTCAAGCTTAGAAAACCACAACTGAATATAGCGTAGCTATTGTTAAAATTACATTTTATTTCAACAAAACAAAATAAACATCCAGTGACTTTGATTTCAGAAAGACTGTACATTGCAAAGTTAGCCTTTTATAATGATTTATCATTTTTGTTACTCAGTCTCAGAATGTGAAGCCGCTGGAAAAACTGGCATTTATTGCCTATCCCCAGCTGCCTCAGGAATGTGAGAATGGGTCTTCTTTTTGAACAGCAGCTGCATTCACTCAAATATTACAGCAAATGGTTGGTTCCACGTTTTGGACTCGGGAACTAAACAGAACCACGAAATGTTACCGTGAAAGATCAGTAAGGTGTGTGACGTGGAATGTCATGAACAAGGTGACGGTGATACCAGATACTCAGTTGCCTGCCTTCAGGTTAGCAGTGGCTGGAGAAACTATAACAAAAAGCTTCCGTGCATTCTGTAGATAACATACAGTACAGTCGTGGGGTGGAGGAAGTGGGAGAGAGAAGAGGAGGATATGGATGTGAAATGAAATGGACACCAATCAAGTAGAATGCTTTACACTCAAAGGTGTTGTGTTTCCTGGGCATTGTTTGGGTGGGTGCTGACCTAACAAATGGTCAATTAACCAATACTCCTAACTTGGGCCTTGCAGCGTCAGCAGGTGAGATGAATATCCAGAATTTGATTCCCGTATCATTTTTACATTTAGATAACGAGTCCAAAACAGCGTCTTGTGAATGGTGACCCAGATGGTCCATGTGTTTGTGAAGATGGAGGCATAACAGTTGGTACTGCATTAAAAGTCATTGTTACATGGCTATCAACTATGGTGTTAGAGATTAGTATTACCTGACATTCATGTGACACAAACAGCACATTATTAGTTAAAACCCCGAGCCAGGAAGCTGTCCAGATCCACAAGCTCAATTACATGATGAATCACAATTGGTCTCCAAATCTGAGGAAAGACATTCTTGCTATAGAGGGAGTACAGAGAAGGTTCACCAGACTGATTCCTGGGATGTCAGGACTTTCATATGAGGAAAGACTAGATAGACTTGGCTTGTACTCGCTAGAATTTAGGAGATTGAGGGAGGATCTTATAGAAACTTACAAAATTCTTAAGGGATTGGACAGGCTAGATGCAGGAAGATTGTTCCCGATGTTGGGGAAGTCCAGAACAAGGGGTCACAGCTTAAGGATAAGGGGGAAATCCTTTAGGACCGAGATGAGAAAAACATTTTTCACACAGAGAGTGGTGAATATCTGGAACTCTCTGCCACAGATGGTAGTTGAGGCCAGTTCATTGGCTATATTTAAGAGAGAGTTAGATGTGGCCTTTGTGGCTAAAGGAATCAGGGGGTATGGAGAGAAGGCAGGTACGGGATACTGAGTTGGATGATCAGCCATGATCATATTGAATGGCGGTGCAGGCTCGAAGGGCTGAATGGCCTACTCCTGCACCTATGTTCTATGTTCTATGTTTCTCTGTTTCTAATATTTTTAACCTTATGGGGAAGGAGATTTTATGACTATGTTTGTGTTTTTGGACATAACCAAGCTGTTTACCAAACTGTTAGATTAAAAAAAAACTTACTCTTGCAAACTCCATAGGTTTTGGAAGAAGACACATGACCATCACATCAAATCGAACATCGCAAACAGTCTTCAACCATTTGGTAACAAACTGTGGCTTCAGCTTTTCCACCAGACTCCCAACTTCATCATCGAGCATGTATGCAGTGGAATGAAACCACTGGAACATCATGCTAACCAATCTGGCTAAACTTTCTGTGGGTGTGTTTTCACTTGGAGTGCAAAGACTGACCTGTACAGTTAAAAAAACAAGCACAGACATTTTGGATGAATAATTTGGATGAATAATTTGGAATGTGTTTCATCAAAATGTTCATCTTTGCTGCATTATTGATAATCTTTTAATTAAATTGGTCACCACCTTCAGAATTTACCAATATTTATTTCAATATTTTCTACTAGGGTTACCTAACATCCATACCATAACGATGAGAATTTGCTCAAAGTAACAGTTCAAAAGCAAAAATATTCTAGGTGAACGCGGAGATTGTCAAACCCAGTTTCTCCTGTTTTTCTCATAGTTTTTAAACGATTTACAATGCATGACTGTGCTTCGAAACAAAGCACTTAGGAGCGATTGGGGAGAGCAAAGCTATCTTAGTCATTAATTATGCCTACAGAGGTGAAAGAGCTGCTTGCCAACTATTCATGTAAATACAGACTGAAACCTCCCCTCATTCGCTTTGAATGCAAATGAAATTACTTAAAGATAATATAGTTAACTGCACAGTGGCCCCAATATAATTACACCACCAGCCTCTCTCCCATGAGCTTGTTGTCAAATAGAAGCTAATTTATGTGAAATCGGCAGCTCTGCTACAGATGTCTCAGCACTCCAAAGGGTCTGTCCTACTTTTAGGCTATTTTTTAGGTGACTAGGCTGTTGCCACATGGTTGCCAGGGTGTCGCCTGTATGGTCGTGAGTTGTCTCCTAAGTCACCCAAAGAGTTGTAGCTTCTTTCTGGTCACCGCTGGATTTTCAACATGTTGAAACATTTTCAGAGACAGTTGGCGACAGTGTGTTTGACGCTAATGAGCGTAAGTTGACTTGTCCTGACGTAGGTGCTGTTGTAGTTGTCGCCAGGTTAATGCAGTTTGTCGCTGGTGCCAACATTGGGTTTTCTGGTGTTGTTAAAGTAGTGATCCTATTTCAAATGTTATGTCGAAGGGGGGGTCCAGCCGCCAGTTTTTCGTCGACCTACTACGACTGTGACCGTCACCGGCAGTCGCCTAAAAATAGCCCAAGTGGGACAGGCCCTTAACTTTGCAAGCGATTGTGTCACAACGACTGCATTTAAAACAGGAAACTAAGCTTGGGATTATGATCATTGCACTTCAAAAAAAATATTACCTGAACTCCTGAACATTTACTTAAAAATTAATTCCCCGATAATAGTTCTAATTGGGCTAATGTCACATTAGCACATTATAGACAGCCTCCAAAATTAACTTTGATGGGGCGGCACAGTGGCGCAGCGGTAGAGCTGCCTCGCGGCGCCAGAGACCCGGGTTCGATCCCGATTATGGGGGCTGTCTGTACGGAGTTTGAACATTCTTCCTGTGATCGCGTGGGTTCTCCCCAGATGCTCTGGTTTCCTCCTACACTCCAAAGACACACTGGTTTTTAGGTTAATAGGCTCCTGTAAATTATACATTTTCCCTAGTGTGTAGGATAGTGCTGGTGTACGGGGTAATCATTGGCCAGCGCGGACTCGGTGAGCCGAAGAACCTATTTCCACGCTGGCTCTAAAGTCTAAAATCTAAAATATGACATTTGGTGGCAGTGACTTGGGCTTATTATGCTACTAGCAGTGACTTGGCTTATTATGCTACTAGCAGTGACTTGGCATTTAATGCTACCGGCAGGCATGTATTTCTGGCCAGTGACCTTCAAATCCACTTATCTACCATGTTCCAGTTTGCTCTTAATAAATGGTATAACTTTCACATTAAAATCAACATTTCATTTATTTACCAAAACCCAGATTCCAAACTGGCTCAGTAAACGTTGATCATTTTTATCATCATCCTTGTTATCGTACTCTAAATTGTCCAAGGAATGATGAGATAAGGATATGCCCATTTGGCGCCTTCGATTTAATTCAAACTCCCGCTGTTCTGCGTGATATTCAGCTTCCTTGAGCAAGCTAAAGTGAAAACAAGCAAAGCTCAAAATACTTAAACAAAAATCTATTTTTGAGAACAATACAACCATAACTAAATAAAGACAATTGCAAAATGAATCCCTCCAACATTTTCATTTCAATCCCAGCATACATTTTCTTGGGTGTAAAATTAAACTTTGAATCAGTATTACGGGAATTTTAAGACAGTCTCACGCTCTATAAGGTTATTACATTCTGAGATAATGACAAAAAAAAATAAATATCTTTCCGCGGCCCGTGAGTCAACTGGAGGCAAAGAGCAATTGCTGGTAAACATTAACAGAAAGGAAATAACTAACATATGTCACCGAAATACACGTCAACAAAAAAAGAGCCTCAAAGATTCTGGTCTAATTTTGTGAATTAGGTTTGCCTTTCAGTTTAGCTTTGAGACACTGGTGCGAGGCACTAAATTCCAGAAGGACGGGCTACCAAAGCGCCCCACAAAATTTAACAGGGCAGTCACGGTAACGCAGCAGTAGAGTTGCTGCCCTACAGTGAATGCAGCGCCAGAGACGCGGGTTTGATCCCGACTACCAGTGCTGTCTGTACGGAGTTTGCACGTTCTCCCCGTGACCTGTGTGGGTTTTCTCCGAGATCTGTTTCCTCTCACATTCCAAAGACGTACAGGTTTGTAGGTTAAATGGCTTGGTAAATGTAAAAACTGTCCCTAGTGGGTGTAGGATAGTGTTGATGTGCGGGGATCGCTGGTCGGCGCGGACCCGGTGGGCTGAACGGCCTGTTTCCGTGCTGTATCTCTAAAACATAAAACTAAAACCAACAGCAGAGTCCCATTGTAGGATTCCTGCCCAATTGCAAGCAGGATCTTAGTGCAAAATAAAAATGAAGTGGGATGGTGGATTGTGGATCCCCTTTGGATTGTGTAAGGAAATTCTAATTGCGATGAAGCTCAAATGTTGAACAGAAAGAGCAGAAGACTGGCTGGAGAAAAGGAATTGATGGTAGTTAAGGCAAGCGGGGTGAAGGAAGGAAATGGTGGTCAAGGGATGCTTAAGGTCGGTAGACAGGATAAGGGGACATGTTCTGGGGATGTAGTTCAGCGCCATTGTTAATGGGCCTAGGGGAAATATTCCTTCTTTCGCTGGCCAATAACGCTGTTTGCTTCTTGGATTCAGCCCACCTCACGTTTTGTCAGCTGCCTGGTTTCCCATGACTTAGAAAATTTAGCTGCCTTTGGTTAAAAATAGGATCATTGTTGAAATTAAAGGAGACAGATTCTTTGTAATGTTTAAATAATCAATTTGCTTCCCAAAAGTGCTTGGCCACCCACTTCTATCAAACCAGGAGACAGCGAGATTGAAGACAGGTTTCCAGAGTTTCTAAGAATTTTACCTTGAACACAAACCCAATCCGCCATCTTGAAGTTAAAATTTGATCTTACGAATGTTCAAGATTTAATAATGGATTTCGAATGGAGTAATAACATTTTCAGCTAATTACATTCAGAAATAACTACCTTTCAAAGATTTATTACATACCAATGAGTTTGAACATTTGTAAACAGCTGAATATTTGTAATTAAACAACACTTTGGGGTCGGATTCAAAATAATTAACCATTGATTTGCCCTGAATTCTTCGTTAACAAATGGAAAACAAATACAATAATTAGACAATAGCACCTTTTTAAATAGAGTTTTTAATTTAGTGAAAGAGTGTTTCAGCCTTAAAAGCCATATGAGGACACATGGCCAAAAAATTGTGCAAAGGCCATGCTGAGGACCAGTGAGGTGTCCATTGTAATGCCTGTCAAGGCGCGCTGAGGACCTGTGGGGTGTTCTTTGTGATGCCTATCAAGTAAAGACGGCATAGAGATAGAGATAGGTTTTTGGCCAACTTATCTCTGATCTCTGGAATTCTTTCCCTAATCCTTGCTACCAATCTACTTTTCCTTGCCTCCCCTTCTGAGGTGTCTTTAAAACTTAAGACACCTTCGAGGGTGGGGGGGGGCAAGGAAAGGTAGAATGGTATTCAAGAAGGAACTGCAGATGCTGGAAGATCGAAGGTACACAAAATTGCTGCAGAAACTCAGCGGGTGCAGCAGCATCTATGGAGCGAAGGAAATAGGTGACGTTTCAGGCCGAAACCCTTCTTCAGACTGATGGGGGGTGAGGGGGAGAAGGAAGGAAAAAGGGAGGAGGAGGAGCCCAAGGGCGGGGGGATGGGAGGAGACAGCTGGAATGGTAGCAAGGATTAGGGAAGGAATCCCAGAGATCAGAGAAATGGTGGCCAAAACCTAAACGTCTCCATCTCTATATTACTAAAACTGTCATCTTGTTTGTTTGTCCGTTTGTTTACCTGGTTTATATTTGCGCAAAAAAAACGGTGCACGATAGCGCTACAATTTTGGCCCACCTTACTCACCATTGTCCTGTGATGTAAATTAAACAAGATTGATGATATATTTCACAAGTTATTGACGTTTAAAACGTATTTAAAATAAAACAGCACCCCCACTTGCCGTCTTTACTTGACAGGCGTCACAAAGAACATCAGCGCGCCTTGACAGGCATTACAATGAACACCTCACTCACGCGGTCAGACTGCCATCAGCGCGGCCAATGGCACCTGACGGTTTCAGACTGCCTTCTATTTTTTTTTGCCCCCCCCCCCCCCCCCCCCCCCCGGGCCCAGGGCTGGGTTTGGACAATGGCGACCTGACCCCCGGGTACCCCGTACTCCCCCTCCCCCCAGGGCGCTCGTGCCCCCCGACCCCCCCCTCCCCCCCCGGCACAGGACACTCACCTCCCCCGCCTCAAGTCCAACTTCATCGCTCGCCCTGCCCCCGAGTAAACGGCCGCCCTGCTGGAGCGGGCGGGTGGTTAGACAAGGGGGATTGAGGGAGATGGGGGGGTAGGGAGGGGGAGGGAGGGAGGGGAAAGTGGGGAGGTGAGGAGGTGAGGAGGGGGGGAGGGGGGGGGGGAGGAGAGGAAGAGGAGGGGGGTAGGGAGGGGAGAGAGGTTATGGATGGAGTGAGGGAGTGACTGAGGGTAGGGGAAAGGAGAGGAAGGGAGATGTGAGGGAGGGACTGGGGGAGGGGAGAGGACAGGGAAAAGAAGAGGGAGGGTGAAGAGGAGGGGAGGGAGTGCTGGGGATGAGGAGGAATGAGGGAGGATAGGGGTAGGAAGAGGGATAGTGAGGCGCAGTTGGGGGACGGTTGCCATGACTCACGTCACAATGGGATCTCTGGGTATCTCTGGCATCACAACGGGAACCCCTCAGCTGAACTTGCACAGTTGGGGACTATGGATGAGTGTTGGAATATTGCGTTGGGGAACGGGACTCAAAGGGTCCCACTTGGTCTAGTATCAAATAAATACGATCAGCAAATAGACACGAAATGCTGGAGTAACTCAACGGGACAGGTATCATCTCTGTAAAAAAGGAATGGGTGACGATTCGGGTCTTGAACTTTCTCTCCAGAGATGCTGCCTGTCCCACTGAGTTACTCCAGCATTTTGTGTCTATCTTCAGTTTCAACCAGCATCTGCAGTTCCTTCCTCTACAAATACTATCAGCAAAACTCTGTTAAATACATGGAGTACATCTCCAACCGGAGCTATGCCTATTATTACCATTATATGCTAAAGATGTCACACAATGTATGAGCAACCAATACAGTATATCTCTTTAGGACTAACGTTCTTGTTTACCTGACTACTGATTCCACAGTACAAACTAATTCCTCTGCACCACATTCTCTGGTGTTCATGGGAGGCGGTGAAGTCTGATAAAGATGAGTCTCTGATCCAGCACCAATCTCACTGCTATGATAGTTGTAGTGACATCTTTTGCAGTAGCGCACGGGCCTGTTTCCATGACGACCACAGCATCCTGCCGAGAAGCAGGTCACAACGGCTCTCCGAACATGTGAGCTGCAATTCTATTAAGGAGCAAAACCTTTGTTTTAATTAAATAAACCCAATCTCTCATGCCTAGTACTGGTTAACATTTCTAGGTTCATGTGCCTAAAACAACTGCATAGAAACATAGACAATAGGTGCAGGAGTAGGCCATTCGGCCCTTCGAGCCTGCACCGCCATTCAATATAATCATGGCTGATCATCCAACTCAGTATCCTGTACCTGCCTTCTCTCCATACCCTCTGATCCCTTTAGCCACAAGGGCCACATCTAACTCCCTCTTAAATATAGCCAATGAACTGTGGCCTCGACTACCTTCTGTGGCAGAGAGTTCCACAGATTCACCACACTCTGTGTGAAAAATGTTTTTCTCATCTCGGTCCTAAAAGATTTCCCCCTTATCCTTAAACTGTGACCCTTGTTCTGGTCTTCCCCAACATCGGGAGCAATCTTCCTGCATCTAGCCTGTCCAACCCCTTAAGAATTTTGTAAGTTTCTATAAGATCCCCCCTGCATGGGACAGATCATGATGCAATGACTCCTATCTCTGTTTCGTAATCTCTTCTTTGCTGTTAAAGAAGCATGATGGACAACCTTAACAAAATTAATATCTGATTATTCACTCATGAGTTCAGTTATATTTTCAAGATGTCCAGCCTGTTAGTAACCCATCCAAATATTTAGTCAAGTTATTGTATGCAAGAAGGCAGAAAAGAAAAACAGGGAATATTCAGTATCTGACCCAGCACCTACCATATGAGAACGAGTTGATTTTGAGTCATTGACATGATGAATTTTACACCTACTGATGAATTCCATTTAAAGAAAGCTGTCACAGTGCCAGAAAACATGGGAAACTTAGCATACAAGAGGTGAAGTTAATTTAAGTATGGGTGTCCTTTACAGGCGGGATGCCTGCTTCACAAGACTACAGTGTACTAGACCAGAAAGACAAGAGATGAGTCAGTGGAATGAATCAGATGAAGGGGAAAATTGAATGGGTTTCTTTTAGGGCTTGGAGAAACATTCCTGCTCCCCCCGGCCCACATGCAGTAATTTGCCTCATGAATATGGCCACCTCACCTGCTTTCAGCTCCTGTATTTCCCCGTCCAAGTCCCCATGTTTAAAAACATTTTAAATAGCCTATTTCCCCAAGGTGCTCTTCATTTATATATTGTACAATTTAAACCTGCTTCCCATATATATGACATAAATGTCCATATCATATTCTGCCAACATCAAAATCAGTAAGGGGCATTTTCAGTTTGTGCTCGGTTCCCGTTCCAGAATATTTGCAATTTTACCCATAAAATTATCTCAATTCAATTGTTACAAAGTTATGATTCTGTTTCCCTCTGCCTAACCTGTTGACTTTTTCCAGGACTTGTAATTATTATATCAGATTTACAGAAACAGCTGTTTCTGAGCTAAGTGGGTTTTTTTTTGGTTTTTTTTTAATTTAATGGGCACCTTTCAGACATCTCAAGGACACCTTACATAGTAATCGGAATAAAAACATATTATCGGAATAAAATAAGTAATAAAGAAATCACAGAGACACAAATTAAAAACAGAATTCAAGTGTTTGATAGCTCAGATTATTTACCAGCTCAGTCTATCTACCCTTCATCAAGTGAAAATTAAAAACCTTTATATTTGAAGCCAGGTTTGAAATCTACATGCAAATCAATGCCCATAAACACAACTCACCACCTGAACTAAAAAGCTAAATAATCAAAAATGATTTGTCAGTTTTATATTTAAAATATCCATTAAAGAAATAAATTCTAAAAGCAAGTTACTGACCTTTTCCTTGCACTTTGCTAAGGTATCAAATGTTCAAGGATATTTGATTTTTAATGCAAATTCACAACATATTTCACCAAGCGCAAATTAGCTGTTGTGTAAGATAGTAAAGGGGCTGTCCCACTTGGGCAACCTAATTGGCGAGTTTAGGAGAGTTTGAAAAAATGTCATGTTGAAGACATCCTTCGACTATGTTGATGACTAGCTACGACTAGCTACGACTAACTTCGGGAAAATTGGACACCAAATAATGGAGTGAAGACGACCTCCTTCGATCTCCCTTCGACTCAGATGAAGACTATCTACGACTGGGTTTGACTACCCTCGTTTACCTACGACTAACATGCCGACCTACTACGACTAAACCTACGAGTAAAAAAAGAATCGATTTTTTCCATGGTGACCTTTTTTTACTCGCGGGCATTTTTCAACATGTTGAAAAATACGCCGCGACTTAGCTGAGGCCTCGAGTACACGGGGACTACTCTCGAGCATGAAGGAGAGTTACAAAGACCTCTTACGACCTCGGGTCGACCATGCTTTGAGTATGAGTCGAGGGCAAACTTGCCAGAAGTCGCGGATTAGGTCGCCCAAGTGGGACAGCCCCTTAAGGGAAACCTCCAAAAAGAATTATTTTCACCATTCACATTCTTGTAAGGAGAACATTAACATTCACAATCTTGTAAGGAGATCATTAACATTTTAATCTTTCCTCTCCCTCTGGTAACTGGCTTCAAGGTATCCCACATAAAAACAGCAGGACATATCTAAATTCTGACGTACTAATAAATAGATATACGTCTAGATTTAGGAGATAGATTTTATTTACAAAATGGGGTTGGAAGTGCAGGTTTTCCCGATGTTAATCAGCAGTTTAAAACCGAGATGAGAAGAACTTTTTTCATAGAGTCATATTTAAGAGGGAGTTAGAGTGATACAGTGTGGAAACAGATCCCTTGAATGGCGGTGCAGGCCAACTTGCCCACACCAGCCAATCAGCAGTGTCATAGAGTCATAGAGTGATACAGTGTTGAAACAGGCCCTTTGGCCCAACTTGCCCACACCAGCCAATGTGTCCCAGCTACACTAGTCCCACCTGCCCACATTTGGTCCAAATCCCTCGTAACCTGTCCTATCCAGTGGATACTACCTTGTGCAGCTGCATTCCAATATTATCATTCATTCTCCTCTCGAAGGAACTGCTAAATACTTGAAGTTAATTATTTTACCTTACAGTCTTATTGCAAAAAAATAGATTAACGACTAAAGGTCTACTAGTGATTGCATTGTTGAAGAGAACATTTAAAGAATTTGCAATCTTATAATTAAAATAACTTTACCCCCTTTATCAAAACCACACCAAGGACATGGTAGAAAATTCTGTCTTATATCAATTCTATTTAAATTGCACAATCCTACAAAATTCAACGCATTACAAATGACTTTGGACAGCAGATCCATAAAGCTGTTCACACTTCATTATTATGAAGAACCTCCACCGTTTTCATATCCACTTTCAATAGACTATAGAGAATAGACAATAGGTGCAGGAGTAGGCCATTCGGCCCTTCGAGCCAGCTCCGCCATTCAACATGATCGTGGATAATCATCCACAATCAGTACCCCGTTCCTGCCTTCTCCCCATAGCCCATGACTCCGCTATCTATCTAACTCTCTCTTGAAAGCATCCAGAGAATTGGCCTCCACTGCCTTCTGAGGCAGAGAATTCCACAGATTCACAACCCTCTGTGTCAAAAAGTTTTTCCTCATCTCCATTCTAAATGACTTATCCCTTATTCTTAAACTGTGGCCCCTGGTTCTGGACTCCCCCAACATCGGGAACATGTTTCCTGCCTCTAGCGTGTCCAAACCCTTAATAATGTTACATGTTTCTTTGGTTATTCCATTTTATCAAAGAGATAGCAAGGACTAGCACAAACACTTTCATTATTTTACCGTGTGAAAATCTCTCAAAACCTTAGCCTAATACTTATGGCCAAGACAAAACTTGTGGAACTATCTCAAATGAGGGGACATAGTTACAAGGTTAAGGGACGGGTGCTAAAAGCAGAGGTAAAAGTGAACCAACTTCTCACAGTGGATGGTGAATCTCTGGAAACTAAATCGTTGGGGCTCAATGTATATAATTTTCTGAAAGAGCCCTGGTTCAGAGCAACAGAAAGCTTTATCTGTAGAAAGCTTGGATGTAAATATTGTCTTATATATGACTAAATAGGATATTGCAAGCTGAACCCGTGGCAGAATACTTGGCGAGAGTATATATGAAGGTAGTGGTAGTGGAAGCTAAAGATAGAGAGGATCTAATAGTAGATGCAACATGCTAGAACTGCAGAATACAACATCTTAAAGCAACATTCCAAGTATGGAAGTGACATCGAAGGCCATTGCAGTAGCTCCATACAGATCATAGAGAAGACATGGCCCGTTTAAACATTAAATAGGTCACGTGATTTTAAGATAGAAAAATTAAGATCTATCTTGTCAAACAATGATGCAGAAATTGCATCGGACGATGGTTCACAGTTAAAATCTTTTCAGTTTGTATGTACTGTGATGTTTTCTTTCTAAGATTTTATGGTGGTTTGTGTTGGTAGGAGTTTTTTATAAATTGATGCCAATGGTAGTTGTAAGAGCACTAAAGGTTATGACTGGCAGTAAGTATTAGATTTCCCACACTATAGCTACCTAGTGTGCAAATGAGGAGGATAGAATAAATGATGTTGATTTAGAGCAGATACGACATTAATACTAAGGAACATATTATTTTTGTAGCATTAAAGGCCTGATAAATTATGCAAAAGGAAATTTAACAAAACGAACTTTGGAAATAACTGTTGGACATTAAAAATGTAAAAATAAAGTCAATAACAATTATTATACTATCCTACTGAAATAATGATTCTTTGTAAGCATAGAACATGCAACGTACAGTAGATCAGTATAGCACAGGAACAGATCCTTCTGCCCACAATCCCCGTCCTGAACCTGATGCCAAGTTAAATTAATGTCCTGTGCCTGTACACAATCTCCTCTCCCTGCATATCTATGCATGGCACCCAGCCCAGGCGACTACTTGCATGCCAGCCACAAACTCTCGAATGCCACTTTCGTATCTGTCTCCACCACTACCCTTGGCAGGACATTCCAAGCACCCAACACTCTGTGTAAAAAAATATGCCCCACACACCTCCTTTGTACTTTGCTCCCATCACCTTAAAGCTATGGCCTCCAGTCTTTGATAGAGAAAAGGTTTCTGACTCTTTACCCTACCTATGCTTCTCATCATTTCATACAATTCTATCAGGTCTCCCCTTAACCTCCGATGTTCCAGAGAGAATCATCCAGGATGTCTCAATAGTATTGAGGCTAAGAAACTAAATCTTAAAGAATCCACTGTTCATAACATAATACAACATTTAAATGCTGTGGCAATAGTACACTATCTGCTATTTTGGATCATTCACAGCAGCTTATAAATCTACAACACATTTTGCTGAACATTCAAAGCTATCTAACAAAGAGCTACTTAGCCTAAGTCCACCTCTACTTAATACATAGGCCTAGACTCTTTAACGCTTTTACCACCGCAGCGGTAGTGTTGCTGCCTGACAGTCCCAGAGACCCAGGTTCGATCTTGACTACGGGTGCTGATTGTACGAAGTTTGCACGTTCTCCCTGCGACTGCGTGAGTTTTCTCCAGGTGCTCTTGTTTCCAAACTTGGTTTATACTCTCTAGAATTTAGGAGATTGAGGGGGGATCTTATAGAAACTTACAAAATTCTTAAGGGGTTGGACAGGCTAGATGCAGGAAGATTGTTCCCGATGTTGGGGAAGTCCAGAACAAGGGGTCACAGTTTAAGGATAAGGGGGAAATACTTTAAAACCGAGATGGGAAGAACTTTTTTCACACAGAGAGTGGTGAATCTCTGGAACTCTCTGCCACAGAGGGTAGTTGAGGCCAGTTCATTGGCTATATTTAAGAGGGAGTTAGATGTGGCCCTTGTACCTAAGGGGAGAAGGCAGGTACGGGATACAGGCCATGATTTGTATGGTTCGAATAGAATGGCCTACCTCTGTAAATTTTCTATGTTTCCCCCACATAGGATGTGCATTTGTAGGTTAATTGTAAATATCCCTAGTGTGTATCGGATGATGTGATTGTTGGTCGGTGCAGACTCAGTGGGTCTGTTTCCACACTATATCTCAAACTAAACTAAGTACTCATCAAGGAAATTATTTAATTTGTCATGAGCTTCTGCTCCCACTGCCTTTCCAGAAGAAACAATGGTACCCGACCCATCTCTTTACACCTGGCCATGTCTTTGTAATTTTCTTCTGAACGTCATCAATGATCATAATGTCCTTCCTGCATTGCAATGATAAAAACTGTACACAGTACACTGAATGTGCATACATTACCAGCGCTATCTCCTCACTCTAAGACTGAATATCTTAGACAATCTTATTCTGGATATGTAAATATTAAAACACAATACTTCAAATGTAAAGACTTTGGTAAATATTCAAAGCTCAATGGCATTCAATTTTTTTCTTTAAAAAAAGCATAGTTGCAGTTCCTCATCACGTTAAGCAGAAAGATGAGCAGTGTGGCTAATGGCAAATGGTAAAATAAAAAATCTCATTTATAAACCCTTTCCACAAAATGATAAAAATCTACGAAAACTAGACCATAGAGGTGGTCACTTTAAATTTTGAGTTTGTGTGTAAGTTAAAATCAAGTTTATGCTTTCACTATATAAGATTACTTCATTGCAGTTTTTCATCAAGCAGTTACACAAAAATGATCTTTGTTTCGTATGCCAACAAAAACTTGTTTTAAATCCATAACTTACATTTCTGACAACAGTAATGGAAAGTTTGTGCAGTAGAGGAACATTTGATTGTGCAAAACATTTACAGTACCCTTTTAAACCAAGGACAGATTGGTTTTGTTTCATTGATCCTGTTTCTCTCTGTCCAAACTGTTATTTATCCATTTGTCTGCATCTACTTAACCTCTCAAGAATGTTGTTGCCATTATATTGAATTAGATTACAGAACAAATGACTGCTTCATAAAGCAGACCAAATCTGCATACAGGTAACATAACAAACAGATAACATTTCTATTCATCATTTTGTTTCCGTGGTCAAAGTAATGAATGACATACAACTCATAAAATCGGCATGGTTAAAGCATGAATTTCCAATCTGCAATACAAAATATTGTATGTGAAAGCAAAGCAAGATTGGGTCAATATAAGAAAGAATGCACATCCAGCATCTTCTGCATGCATAATATATATATTATATATACTAAAGATGCAAGTACAATCATATTTTTAAAGGAAATATTAGATTGTTGCTGCAATTAAGAGTTGCAATGTTTCAAGCAATACATATAGTTCATCCAACCCAACTCCTCTTGGCTTTAGTTAATCTGCAT
Organism: Leucoraja erinaceus; assembly: GCF_028641065.1. Taxonomy (NCBI): domain Eukaryota; kingdom Metazoa; phylum Chordata; class Chondrichthyes; order Rajiformes; family Rajidae; genus Leucoraja; species Leucoraja erinaceus. The sequence goes on along the minus strand of NC_073385.1, from coordinate 1,774,860 downwards.
CAAGATGCCTTAATCTAGTAACTGTGTAGGAAAGAACTGCAGATGCTGGTTTAAATAAAAGGCAGACACAAAATGCTGGTGTAACTCAGCAGGGCAGAGAGCATCTCTGGAGAGAAGGAATGAGTGATGTTTCGGGTCGATACCCTCCTTCAGACTGATGTCAGGGGAGTGGGCGGGACAGAGATAGAATGTAGTCGGAGACAGTAAGACTGGTGGGAGAACTGGGAAGGGGATGGGGAGAGAGGGAAAGCAAGGGCTATTTGGAGTTAGTGAAGTCAATATTTGGAGTTAGTGAATTTGCACTGGGCCTCACTCCGACAATAGAGGCCCAGGACAGGAGTGGTTTCTCACTCTGTAAAGTATCACAAGCCTATTTCCCCACCATATTTCTAGTCTAAGAATGCATCAAATGTTTTAAAATATATTACTAATTAATAACCTGCATGTAGTGTAACTTTATTTTGCTGAATATAGTAACAGAATAGTGTCTTGGGCATGGCATATATCCTGTGCAGGTGGAATAGAGTTGGATAGAGCTCTAGGGGCTAGTGGAATCAAGGGATATGGGGAAAAGGCAGGCACGGGTTATTGATTGGGGACGATCAGCCATGATCACAATGAATGGCGGTGCTGGCTCGAAGGGCCGAATGGCCTCCACCCACACCTATTTTCTATGTCTATGTTTCTATGAATACATTTTAGCCTAGTGTTCACTCCCATTCCATTAATTCATAAATTTGGATTCAATTTGCAATCATTGGATTGTTTACCAATGCAGTTGCCTGAAACACTGGCAAACCCATGAGCACATATGATAATGTAAATGCAGTCAGTAACTTGGCAATCAAACAAAAATGACTGCATCTTGGAATAAGCTGGCAGAAACATGACAATGAATCACAAGATGAAAACCACAACCAAAACCAAAACGTTTCTTACCTTCTTCTGACAAATAGCAGAAATTTCAGCTGCAAAGGTGAAGAAATACAAACAAATTAACTCCTCTAAACAAATCACAATCATTGTAAGATTGAGCATCAAGAGGCAGATGACCAATTTTGCACAATAAAATTCTGCCAATGCTTTAATCAAACAACTATAAATAAATAAACATATGGAAATAATCGTTTAATAACTGCAGGTTCTCTGGAGAACCCAATATGTGGGCAACATGATGTCTCTCTCTTTACAAAGTCACATTGATATTCAGCAAGAAAGAAAGGCCTTCCAGTCCACCACATCCATGCTTACCATCAAAAACTACATGTCTATACTATTCCACATCGTAACAATTGGCATGGCCTCTAAACTCTGTTGAATAAAGATAAGGCAGTCCTCATGTTATGTAAGGAATCCATTCCTGAGAACTATCCGAAAATAGATTAGGAATGAAGGCCACATTTTGAGCAGTGTGTACAGTTCTGGTTACCCTGCTGTAGAAAGGGTACAAAAAGGATTTACAAGTATGATCTGGAAGGCATGAGATATGAGGGGTATCTGGAAAGTCTGGGTCTTTTTCCCCTGGATTGTAGAAGGCTGAGGGGTGATCTTATAGAAATATGTTAAATCGAGAAGGGGATAAATAAGGTGACTAGCCTCAGTATTTTTCCCTAAGGTAAGAGATTCAAAAAAGTGCAAGGCATTAGCTTAGGTTGAGAGGGGATAGATTTAAAAAGGATAGCCAGAGGCAACTTTCTCACACAAAGAATGGTGCATGCATGGAATGGGCCGTGGCAGGAAGTGGCAGAAGCGGGTACAATTACGACATTTCAAAGATAGGCAGGTGGATGGATACAAAAATTGAAGGATATGGGCCTTGTCCAGGAAGGGTTTGTTATTCCACTTGGTTGGCATGGACCAGTTGGGCCAAAGGGCCTGTTTCCGTGCTTTGGAGCTTCAATGAAGTATCAATGGGAATGATTTCCTGGTCAGATTCCAAAGCAAATCTCTTTAGTGGCCACCCACTGTGAACTGGTAAACTGCGTTCTTAAAGACAAGGCATCTCGCCATTTGCTTCTGGGAGGCTGCATGTAAACTATTTTTTTTTTGCAACTGATTACCTTTTGAGTTAACTAGTTGATACCCCTTTTGTATAACCCCTGAAGATGTGTGCATTTATGTGACTCATTTTTCCTTTTTGAAAAATCCTTGAAAAAGTTATGGGATAATTTACGCAAAGTACCACTCACTACACAGTGTGCATGTCACTTCAAATGGTCATTCAAACCATTGTTCAAGAATTGGTGTTATAGCCATTGCTAACACTGGTCGCAACCTAACATCTAATCCATTATAGGTCCCATGGCTGACTGCAGCACAGGCCATGCATGTTGATATACACAAAAAGCTGGAGTAACTCAGCGGGTCAGACAGCTTCTCTGGATGAAAGGAATAGGTGATGTTTCAGGTCGCGACGTTTCAGTCCAAAGTAGGGTCTCGACCCAAAATGTCACCTATTCCTTTTCTCCAGAGATGCTGCTTGACCCGCTGAGTTACTCCAGCTTTTTGTGTCTGTCTTCAGTTTAACTAGCATCTGCAGTTCCTCCTTACATAATGTCATCTCTGTCGGAAATATGCCAGCTAGATCAATGATTCATAAAGGGTCCACAGCAGGCTGCCTCGTGAAAAACAAATTTAACCTTATCTTTACTTAACAGAATGTTATTAATTCATTGGCCACTGACAGCTTTCTTTCTCCATCACCAGACCCCAACCTCTGCATCACCAGATGACCTCAGCAGCCAGCCAACCTTACAGTTTTATGCCTCAAATCTAATTCAGCATATACAGCATGCATTTAATTTGGAGGCCTTTCAATTCCTGGATTAATATGTCTACATAACTTAGAAATGGAGCATTTAAGATTTTTTTAAAATGTGTGTTTAAAAAGAATAACTTGTATTTAAACAATATCTTTCAAATTCACAAGATATCTCACAAAGCTTTAAACCCATTGCTTCACCATTGGCCTGTCATGCCACATTGGATGCAATACATTGGCACAACTAAACTCAAAGCTGTTTTTCACTGTAGCTGATAATAATAAACCAATACCACTACCAGAAGAAATCAAAACAACCTTCATCATTTTATTTGTTCTTCAGATGGAGAATCAGTTACTAAATTGTTGCTGACATCTCTGGTCAGTTTCCAATACTTCAAAAGGGAATTAACATTAAAATAGACTTTAAAAACATGCGTTTCAGATCAAGAAAGCTCTTCAAAACAAAAGACCCTGTCCAAACAAAATAATAATTATTGAGTTAATGCACATTAAAGAATCACTAAAACAAATCTAATCCAAGTGGCAGGATAGAACCTTAACGGCCAGTCCACAATTCATCAATTGCAGATGGTTTTGGAACCACAGAAAATCCTACACTTTATGCCAATTCCCAGACTGACTCGAAGGACTAATAATAAAAAAAGTCTGGTATTCAACAATGAGATGCTTCCTTTATTGCAGTGGAAAGTTGCGAAGAGGAAATGAAGAATTAGTTGTTGTTTTTTTTTAAATCACGTACAAGCCTGCTTGTAGATGCAATCATCTAGGTACTGCAGTATCCTTAATGCTGTACGGTAAAACCTCGATTTAACGCACCACTTTATAACAGATTTCAATTATAGCAAACTGACCTACCGACCTTCCAGGCTGGGCTGCCAATGCCATCCCCAGGCCAGTCCAGACCGACTAATGCCACTCTATTCCCTTGCTTTTGCTCTCTCCCCATCCCTCCCCTTCCCAGTTCTCTGACCAGTCTGACAGGCCCCGATTACATTGTATCTCTGTTTGCTTCATTGTTACCGTCTCATAGATACATAGATACATAGAATATAGGTGCAGGAGTAGGCCATTCGGCCCTTCGAGCCTGCACCGCCATTCAATCTGATCATGGCTGATCATCCAAATTACCCTGTTACAATGATCTATTTAACATTTTCCCTGATCACCTTGATGTCCCGTTCTCACACCTTATACATCCTTATCTCTGTATCCCCCCCTCTCCTGACTCTCAGTCTGAAGAAGGATCTCGACCCGAAACATTACCCATTCCTTCCCTCCAGAGATGCTGCCTGTCCTGCTCAGTTACTCCAGCATTTTGTGTCGATCCTTGATTGAAGCCAGCACCTCCAGTTCCTTCCTACACGCTACTACTGCTGCCACCCCTGGTCCGCAACGCCTCCTCCCCAGCTGATTACAGGTCTGATCTACTGCTGCCACCCCCACTCACAACACCTCCCTGACCTCTTCCAGACTGCGCCTGCTGCCACCGTCCCACCCTGCCTGCACGCTGGCCTCCTGTGGGCCGCGACCAATGACTCCACGATCCTCACCTCTCCCCGGCCCATCAATGCACCTGGAACACAGTTCCGGGCTGAGAGTCTAAAGAAGGGTCTCGACCCGAAACGTCACCTATCCACACTGCCTGACCTACTGTGTTGCTCCAGCACTTTGTGTCCTTTTGTGTCTTGACCAACAACTATAGTTGTTTGTTTCCAGTACTTGTACAATAATAATCCCTTACTTGGTTATAACCAGTGCCAGGATGTTTAGCACAAAAAAACTCTGAAATAGGCAGGCAAGAAGGCATAATCAAATTACAAAAAGACACGAATGAGGCATTTATTGATTAAAAAAGGCATAACAATTCCTGCATCTAGCCTGTCCAACCCCTTAAGAATTTTGTGTCTATAAGATCCCCCCTCAATCTTCTAAATTCTAGCGAGTACAAACCGAGTCTATCCAGTCTTTCTTCATATGAAACTCCTGGCATCCCAGGAATCAGTCTGGTGAACTCCCTCTATGGCAAGAATGTCCTTCTTCAGATAAGGAGACTAAAACTGTACGCAATATTCCAGGTGTAGTCTCACCAAGACCCTGTACAACTGCAGTAGAACCTCCCTGCTTCTATACTCAAATCTTTTTGCTATGAATGCTAACATACCATTTGCTTTCTTCACTGCCTGCTGCACCTGCATGCCTATTTTCAATGACTGGTGTACCATGACACCCAGGTCTCGTTGCATCGCCCCTTTTCCTAATCGGCCACCATTCAGATAATAGTCTACTTTCCTGTTTTTGCCACCAAAGTGGATAACCTCACATTTATCCACATTATACTGCATCTGCCATGCATTTGCCCACTCATCCAGCCTATTCAAGTCACCTTGCAGCCTCCTAGCATCCTCCACACAGCTAACACTGCCCCCCAGCTTCGTGTCATCCACAAACTTGGAGATGTTGCATTCAATTCCCTCGTCCAAATCATTAAAATATATTGTAAATAGCTGGGGTCCCAGCACTAAGCCTTGCGGTACCCCACTAGTCACTGGCCGCCATTGCGAAAAGGACTCGTTTACTCCTACTTTTTGCTTCCTGTCTGCCAGCCAGTTCTCTATCCACATCAACACTGAACCCCCAATACCGTATGCTTTAAGTTTGTATACTAATCTCTTATGTGGGACCTTGTCGAAAGCCTTCTGAAAGTCCAGATATAACACATCCACTGGTTCTCCCTTATCCACTCTACTAGTTACATCCTCGAAAAATTCTATAAGATTTGTCAGACATGATTTACCCTTCATAAATCCATGCTGACTTTGTCCAATGATTTCACCACTTTCCAAATGTGCTGCCATCCCATCTTTAATAACTGACTCTAGCAGTTTCCCCACTACCGACGTTAGACTAACTGGTCTGTAATTCCCCGTTTTCTCTCTCCCTCCCTTTTTAAAAAGTGGGGTTACATTAGCTACCCTCCAATCCTCAGGAACTACTCCAGAATCTAAAGAGTTTTGAAAAATTATCACTAATGCATCCACTATTTCTAGGGCTACTTCCTTAAGTACTCTGGGATGCAGCCTATCTGGCCCTGGGGATTTATCGGCCTTTAATCAATTCAATTTACCTAACACCACTTCCCGGCTAACCTGGATTTCACACAGTTCCTCCATCTCATTTGACCCCCGGTCCCCTGCTATTTTCAGCAGATTATTTAAGTCTTCCTTAGTGAAGACAGAATCAAAGTAGTTATTCAATTGGTCTGCCATGTCCTTGTTCCCTATGATCAATTCACCTGTTTCTGACTGCAAGGGACCTACATTTGTTTTAACTACATGTTTTTCTCTTCACATATCTATAAAAACATTTGCAGTCAGTTCTTATGTTCCCTGCCAGTATTCTTTCATAATCTATTTTCCCTTTTCTAATTAAGCCCTTTGTCCTCCTCTGCTGGACTGAATTTCTCCCAGTCCTCTGGTAGTCTGCTTTTTCTGGCTAATTTGTATGTTTCATCTTTTGTTTTGATACTATCCCTGATTTGCCTTGTTATCCACGGATGCACTACCTTCCCCGATTTATTCTTTTGCCAAACTGGGATGAACAATTGTTGTAGTTCATCCATGCAGTCTTTAAATGCCTTCCATTGCATATCCACCGTCAACCCTTTAAGAATCAATTGCCAGTCTATCTTGGCCAATTCACGTCAGTTGTGAAAAACTTATTTCTACCTCTAGACTGTATTTTCATATCGATATCTTGTGCATTACAACTACCTTTGAGAACTATACCTATGTTTTCTATTTCTTCAATATCTTTGTTCGCTAAAATCACTCTCTCACATTTTCCTTGGATATCTTTACCTACATCACCAGGAACATTAAAAATATTGTCAGTTACTTTGACTGAAAACCTGCAAGTTATTCACTAATGTTTTGCCACGCTTCTCAAGGGAAGTGATAGCTGTGGGAAGTTTGCTAAATTGGAAGCAATAAACACCAGGTCGTGGTGGAGGGACTTTCTCTGCATGATTTCACTGACGATCCTGACTGCAGCAGATTCTTCTTCAAAACAGTTGACGAAATATTTTATGTTTTTGAAATTTGCAGCATAGTAGAGTACAGCAGAGAGCCGTGTACCCCACCGTCAAAACGGGCTGAGGAGGTAGCAGAATCTCCGGTGCCATTCCTTGAACAACTGCACACGTGACGGTTCTTTGAGGAAGATTTTCTTTACATTGGAAACTAGGCGATCAACATTTGGAAACAAGCTAGGTATGTGCTCTACAATTCTACGAAGACATTGAGCTAAACATGTCAAATGCAACATTTTGGGGAATAAAACTTTAAGTCACAAACAGAAGAACATTCTCGTGTTTTATACCTTCTGGCCAAAGATCAGCAAGTGAAGATGTAAACAACTGAGCAATAGTTGAGCTGTTTGACTTCTCCAATACTTCCGATGTCAACAAATACTCCTTTGATGGTTGACCTGTCTCCAGCGTACCGATTACCACATTGGCAGCATATCTCCCCACAGCATTGGTTGTCTCGTCTATTGAGATCCATATTTTGTTGCATGCAACTTCATCTCTAATTTTCGGCACAACAATGTTGAAGTTGCTGTCAACATAATTTTTCCATAATGATGACTCGCTTGGTATATATTCCTCTGTGTATTTCTCTAAAAAACCTCTGAGAGATTTGTTTTCCAATTTCCACAGTGGTATTCCAGCATCAATGAACGCCTTGCACAGATCACTCAAAAACTCAGATTTGTGAATGGAGCCAATAGTAAATGAAGTGAGGAGACAAGGTTGTGTATTTTGCTTGGGTAGTCTACACCCCAGCGGTATCAACATTAACTTCTCTAATTTTAGATAGCCCTTGTCTTCTCCCTCCTTCCCAGCTCTCCTTCTAGTCCCATGGTCTCTGCCTCTTCCTTTATTTTTCCCGCCCCCCCCCCCCCACCCACATCTGTCTGAAGAAGGGTCTTGACCTGAAACGTCGCCTATTCCTTCTCTCCATAGATGCTGATGAGTTTCTCCAACATTTATTGTCTACCTTCGATTTCACCATTTGCAGTTCTTTCTTGAATAGATCTTGGAGAAGACTGAACCAGCGGGCAGCGGCACAAATGAATGAACGACCGATGGTGACGTCCCCGGCTTCGCACCGGTGGTGGAAGTTTTCTTGTAAGTTATGCTATGTTAACATGGTAATAATAACATTAATATTAACGTGTTAACATAGAAAATGTCATTGTAATCATGGTACAACTAGAGAAAATAGCACGACCTTTTAGCAAAATGGCAAACAAAATCTGATTTAGGCACTCGGTTGTGAAAAAGGCATTATCCTGGTGAAATCATCAAAAAAGGCATGAAAAGGCACATGGCATTTATGGCAAAATCCTGGCTCTAGTTATTACAGACAATCAGCAAGAAGGACACCATTCTCCCCCCCCCCTCCTATGGACTGTTATAAAGAGCGTTTACTGTAATTTTACTTTCCACTACAATGCATTCAAGTTTTAAAGGGACAGCTAACGGGTTTTTATGAGATAGACGCCAAATGCTGGAGTAACCCAGCGGATCAGGTGGCATCAGGTGGACAAAAGGAATAGGTGATGTTTCGAGTCGAGACCATTCCTCAGACTTCATGAGGTTTGGCTACTGAAAGGTTATATTGGTTAAAGGTAATCAATTGATGGAGAATGTTAAACTATGTTTCTCGAACTATGGATGCCGTCTGACCTGATGAATGTATCTGCCGTTTTGTTGACTCTCAAAATAATTTGAAACATGAGCAGATGAAGCATTCAAAGGCATATTGAATTTTAATTGCCATGGAAACCTCAAACAATGGCCACTAAAGGGATTGTCAGAGCAGTCAAACAATTATACCAGCAAGTTTTTAAATGGGAAAATGATGGCATCCTTGTGACACCTTGCACTCTTCCACAAGATTATTTCATCCTCAACATCATTTATTTATTTCCTCTGGAATATGTTCCTCCATTTCTGTTCATTATTGAATGATTGCACTTACTGGAATAGCTGTTACATTAAAAAAAAACAAGCAGACCAAACTGTTCCTCTGCATCAGAAGTATTAAATCTTTTTTTTGTGTGCCTTTTTATATTAAGAAATAAAACCTTATGCCATTTTTTTCTGTTTGATCAGCGTTTAGATTTGTCCTAAAATAAAATGCACAAATAACTGAAGTGATAGACTGCACCACACTGAAAACCATTAGAAGTACCACCAATTCAGAACTCACCCTGTGGAAGCAAAACATCAATTAACCATTCAGACTGGACCCTGAAAAAGAACAACAAAGATTCAAAGAGAAGCAGAAAATCCTGGAAATAAACGGCAAATTTTCAACATTGAAAATAGACAGGATGAGTGTTTATCTGAATGGAAAATAACATTTATTTTTTACTCTTTGAATCAAATTAATGAAAGATGTAATTAAATGTGCTCAACGATAATTCTAACCATTTCCATATCTTATTGAAACATATAAAATTATAAAAGGACTGGACAATCTAGCAGGAAAAATGTTCCCAATGTTGGGCGAGTCCAGAACCAGGGTCACAGTCTTAGAATAAAGGGGAGGTCATTTAAGACTGAGGTGAGAAAAATGTTTTCACCCAGAGAGTTGTGAATCTGTGGAATTCCCTGCCACAGAGGGCAGTGGAGGCCAAGTCACTGGATGGATTTAAGAGAGAGTTAGATAGAGCTCTAGGGGCTAGTGGAGTCAAGGGATATGGGGAGAAGGCAGGCACGGGTTATTGATAAGGGACGATCAGCCATGATCACAATGAATGGCTGCGCTGGCTCGAAGGGCCGAATGGCCTCCTGCACCTATTTTCTATGTTTCTATGATTGGTTGGTCTGAATTTTATCCTACTTGTTTTGAAGCCAATGATAATTTTTACCAAGTGTGTAGCCCAGAGCTATGATCTTAATGGTCGCCTAGATTCACCTAGATATGTGCTGTTTTACAAAATGAGGAATGCCAGAAATGGTTTATTAAAAATTGTGTGATGTGAAAGAGTTTTAACATATTTCAAGTTTTCATGCTGCTGCTGCTGCTGCTGCTGCTGCTGCTGATGCTGATGCTGTTGCTGCTGCTGCTGCTGCTGCCGGAGAGTCGGAGGCTCTCTACAGGTCTGTGGACGACGGCGCCGAGCCCACAGCTCCCTGGGGGGAGACCGCTTTTCGGGGCTTCTGCGGCGGCGACTTCTCCCGCCCGAGTTGCGGGGTCGAAGAGTTCCTGGAGCGGGGCCTAACACCACTGCCCCGCGCGGCTGGAATGGCTGCGGACTCTGCGAGCACACACCGGGGGCTCCAACATCTAGACCCGGTGTGCGACCTCGCACCACCCGGCGTGGCTTTAATGGCCGCGGGACAATCGCCATTGCCAGCCAGGGGCTTTGACTTTGACTCTGACATCGGGGGGGGGGGGAGAGTGCAGTGGAGAGATACGTTTATTTGGCCTCCATCACAGTTATGTGATGGATGTTTATGTTAAATGTAATTATGTTGTGTCTGGGGTCTATTTGTGTGTTATGTATGGCTGCAGAAACGGCATTTCGTTTGGACCTCCAGGGGTCCAAATGACAAATAAATTGATTCTGATTCTGATTCATAATCATTTTAACTATTGTGTACATTATTATGTTAACATTGGTCTTATTAACTCACCCTGCAATCCGTTGGCTACATTCTTCACACAGGTATAATGGCGGTGGCTTCTCGCCTACTGCCACAGAAATGGATGGATCTATGCACATCTTCAGAAGAGAACATTTACCAATTAGCACCAAAACTTAAGACTTGCGAATGGGCCAGTAATTGCTCTGGAAAGTGGCCGCCCCAGTAATGATGACAAAACTGAAGCCAAAAATGAAAAAAAGAATCCAAAATACCTTCACAGCAGGTTTGTTGATTGCATTCTGACATTCAATGTGTTGACAGTGAATCGGATTCCAGGCTGAAAGCAGATGAAAACAATGGTGCAAATATTCTCATCTCACCATTGTGATTAAGTTCTATTTTGCTGATTTTTTTTAAAACAATGTTTTGTTTTTAACACAAAACATCCAGACCTTCTTAACATATCAAGTTAATAACCATATAACAATTACAGCACGGAAACAGGCCATCTCGGCCCTACAAGTCCGTGCCGACACAACTTTTTTCCCCTTAGTCCCACCTGCCTGCACTCATACCATAACCCTCCATTCCCTTCTCATCCATATGCCTATCCAATTTATTTTTAAATGATACCAACGAACCTGCCTCCACCACTTCCACTGGAAGCTCATTCCACACTGCTACCACTCTCTGAGTAAAGAAGTTCCCTCTCATATTACCCCTAAACGCCTGTCCCTTAATTCTCAAGTCATGTCCTCTTGTTTGAATCTTCCCTATTCTCAAAGGGAAAAGCTTGTCCACATCAACTCTGTCTATCCCTCTCATCATTTTAAAGACCTCTATCAAGTCCCCCCTTAACCTTCTGCGCTCCAGAGAATAAAGACCTAACTTATTATCTCTGTAACCTATCTCTGTAACTTAGTTGTGTTGGAGGAAGGAAATAGGCAACGTTTCGGGCCGAAACCCTTCTTCAGTTCCCTGCAACATTCTAGTAAATCTCCTCTGTACTCTCTCTATTTTGTTGACATCCTTCTTATAATTGGGCGACCAAAATTGTACACCATACTCCAGATTTGGTCTCACCAATGCCTTGTACAATTTTAACATTACATCCCAGCATATGTGCATTTGATTACAAAAATGTGTTACACTTGCAATTTTTTTATTTTAACTGTTAATAATGGCTTTTCTTGACCCTTCGTGTCTCTATGGTGGTCCTGGTGTTGTGGGATCAAATCTTGTCCATTGAGGGTACATTAATTGACATTGTAGAATTAATTTAGATTGGCGATTAGATTAACTAAAAACATTGCATTTTAAATGTTTGTCAAAAGCTAGTCTAAGAGCTTTATTGATTCAAACCCTTGTAAAATATGTTGATAAGAAAGGTTTTCAAACCCTCTGAATTATATAACCATAGGTTTATATTGTGTTAATGTACAAATTGATGTATGTAATGGGCAGTCAATGTTTCTATGCATGATATACTTTATTCACCTTTTACAAATTACAAGAATATTTGATGTTGCAATCACTCATAATCATTTTTTTCCTCTTCCTCTATAATTTTATGACAGAGCAAAATCAACTTCTTATTTTTGGATTATGTCTGCAAGTTTTAATATCAACAGTTGATAACTGCATATTTTTTATAATACTTTATTTCTATAAAATATTTTGTTGATTTCTTCATTTTATGTATGCTATTGAGCTTCCATTTCCAAGTTGAATCTGTGTTTAATTGAATGATAGCTGTTGCAGGGCACTTAAATCAGGTGAGACAAAATGAGTAGAGAAACATGAGAAGCTCTCTTTAATGCACTCTTCGCAAAGAGGGTGGTGAACTTCACAATTTTGTTACCCCAAGGATTATGGAGGCTAGATCTAATGGGGGTATTTAAAGATAAATTAAATACATTTTTGAAAGATCAGGGAATTGAGGTCTGGCACAGAAGCGAGAATGTTTTGATGTCATATTTCTTCTGTGGGAAGATATGTGTTTCAGTTCATATTTCAATTGTAAAACCCAGTGTGGTTGATTTTGCATTGGTGGTTATGTGCCGTGAACACAGAAGTATTAAGGGTGTTTTGGGATGGGTAAATAAGCAGCAATCTTACACCTCTTATTTCTGGTGCTCTTTTCAGTTGAGTCATAAGGAATTCAAAATTTAAAAAAAAGCAAAACCAAATTACATCTTGCTTAAAGTAAGAATGTTTTTTTTCAGGAATAACTTCAAATGATATTACATAGATTTGTGTTCAAATGTGCATTATCTATAAAAAAATCTCATACCTGTGTACTGAAGTCCCCTGTATTCACATATCACACCTGGTGGTTTTAAATTGGGCCAATAGTGGAAAAGCATTTGGACAGCCGGAGGCTTAACTTGAGATGGGCCGTACGCTATCACATACAACAAATCCTAAAACAACACAAGAATACATGTTTATATTTTGTTAACCAATAAATTAATTACTAACATGCAAGCAATCAAGGTTAAACTTAGGCAGTGAATCCACATGTAGTGCAGATTTTGTGTCCCAGTATAATTAATTTGCCAACCACCTGTTTTGTTCTTTTTAGTATCCAACCTTTTAATTTTATCCATAATTTTATGAGTGTTAGCTCGAAGTTAATTTCCCCCTTCCCGTTTAGTTTTGTCCAGTAAATACAATCCTTTCACACGTATCTAATACATAACCAACTAACCATCTTCCATCTCAAAATCTGGGCAGTGATACAGGTTTATTACAAGCATGTGTTGGACAAACGTACTAAAAACTAACACTCAGGAGGCGAGCAGGAATATGCTGTTCGCTATCAGGGTTGCTGGTTGAGAAAGCACATGCCTCATGATGCACTGCAGGGACATTGACAAATGTGAAGCAGGAAGAAAGTCATGCTACCAGTGTTCTCCAGAAGACTGGAATCTCTTTATTAGCAATGAGTTGAATCCATTCTTAAAATTTCAATCCTTATAATCACATTTATTTTGTGATAAAATTTGAAATAGCTCATAGCCACATCTATAATAGAATAGTTTATTTATTGTCATTGTAACATGAACCATGTACAACGAAATTTAAAACCATCAATGAACACATTACCATTTGGTGCAGTCACCACAAGAATATTTTATAAACTGAATATTTATGAATGCAAGTGATTAATTTGCCATGGAGCTCTCTATAGGCCTTTGAAGAGATGGTTTGCTGAGACTCATAAAATAAACATAATTAGAGTAGATTTATAATCTGATCTATTTAGATATTCTCATAAAAACAAGCAAGCTGATAAAAAGAATTACCCCCAAGTAGCCCTGCAAATCTAGCATATTTGAAAGAACTAAAATGTCATTGTTCTATCTGGGACATATGACAATAAAACACTCTTGACTCTTGACTAAGTTGCACATAATTTGAATGGCAGTAATTGCTGACACACCGAGATAACAGTCTACTCATATTAATTTAGCTCCCACATAATAACTGTCCAGGTTACAATTGTCAGTATTCATGAATTAAATAATATAATAATATAACAAGACAAGAATGGCGTTATGATCAATTGAATTTTACAAAGTACTTGGACATATTTACAGCAAAAACAGAGTATTTCAACTGCTTGCAGCCTTCACAGAGAGGCTAACATCAGCAGAATCAGATGGCTGGGTTTTCTGAAACAGCAACACTTAAGAGCTAGCTACAACCAACGCAGAGCATTGAATTGCCTGTGACCCAGATGGATCAGCAGCGTATAAACAAACAGACAACTGGGTTTTTCAATCAGAGTTTTCATTAATTTAAATGTACTATTAGAGCTACATATCAGATTTTAGCTACACAGCAAGATTAATGCTGGATGCAACAGAGACTCGCCACAATAATAAGGGATACAATGGAATCAGGGCTGTATGGTACAGCATAAAAGATTGCAGGGAAAGTTACTAGTTCTGCTCCAAATTATAAAATGAGATTGAGAAGGGAGCAGCAGCTGCTAAGTTATTTCACATTAGAATGTGAAGCAATAATTAGGAAGAATTAATTGTGAATAAGATGTAAAACTAGAAGGGATAGGAGGGTTTAGGCAAAATTTCCCCACACAAAGGAGAGCTTAAATAACCACGTAGAGCAAATGACAGAATTTCAGTTATAAACATTTAAAAATTAGTTAGACAAATGAAGGAAATTGAGAGAAAAGGGAACTAGGATTAGAAATGTCAGCTGGTTGTGAAAGAGGCAAAATGGCCTAAGGTAACCTTTCATATTCCTGATTTTACAGCTTATAGTAATAGTATTGACATTCAATCAGAGAGAAACTACTGGGTCACCAGCCCTAGCTGTTCTTCTCATTAAAACAGGTTTTAAATAGATATAATCTATATTATGGTTTCGCTCAATTGATTAAAATTGCTTATTATTTTGCTGAAATAAAGCTATTTACTGTTCAAAATGGAGATTTTTCTGGTGAATTTTAATGGTGTTGCTGTTAATATTATGTGCAGAATATCATCTGAACTTATTTCCTCTTCCCTTAGCAACAGCCAGCATTCTATTCAATCAGCTGTGGTACAAGTGAATGCAGAAGCCTATTATTTGTTCCGCCGAGCATCAACAAAGAAATAAACATTGAAGGAAAGATGGGCATTTTGCCAGCAGCAGATTTCAACTGCAATATTAGATTTCCTGACATAAAATTCTGACTGACATAAACAAATTACCATTAATTAAAAATAATAAAACGTTTCTTAACACTTCACTGGAATGTTAGCATCACAGCAGGGTGATCATTTATTTCCATAATTAACTACCCCTCCAAGTGATTACAAATTGAAACAGTTTGCATACTGAAGGTCTTCTCCTGGTGCTGTTAGGTGGAAGAATTCCAGTATTGTGCTCCTGCAACTTTGAAGTATTACCAAAACATTTCCAAGTCAAGTTGGTGTGGAATTTTCTTGTGTTTAATTTGCCCAAACCTGAATGCTGTCCGAATCCTGTTATATGCAAGCATAATGTGACTTTGTAAATACGAATGGAGTAGAATCAGTGAACATTCCCATTGTGAACTTTATATCTGGGTGTACGTCAGCAATGAAGCAGACAAAGATATTGTGCGAGGTCTTTTTCCAGTGTACTTTTAATGATCTTCATTAAGTTACACATCAAGTCACTAGTAATACACCAGTGGATAGGAAATGTTTAGAGGTATAAGGTAAACAGAGGCAAATGGGACTAGAGGGGGGCATTATGGTCCATGGCCCATGCATGCGTTGGGCCGAAGGACCTGTTTCACTATGATATATGATCAATAATTTTTCAAGGTATTGACTTGCTGAACGAATCTATGTTTAATATTGAATCTGAAAGATGGCACCTCTGACAATATAACACTCACTTAATAAAGGAGTCCCAACCTGGATTTTATTTATTCAGCTTTCTGGACAGCAGCTTAAAGGCTCACCCTCTTGACTCAGAGGTGTGAGTGCTATCAACTGAGCCATGGGTGACATCACTCCAAGTTAAACAGCTTCTATAATATTCCAGTGAGCACATTTTGTATCCAATTGTTACTTGGAATTTTTTCATCACTTGCCACACACATTACTGCCATGCATTCCAATATTGATATTCTGCTTCTTGTAGCAATACTTACTTTCCAGACTTCTTGCTTGTACTTCATAAGACTTTCCAATAGCTGACAATGGTACACTATTAAACATATTTTAAGTACATCATTAAAATCAACATTTAATCTATAGTCGAGTGACAATTTCATTGAACTAAACTATTAAACTATTCACAACAAAGTTTAATTTGTCTATATTTAGAATTATGAAATTTATTCAAGGAGCAATATGATGCAATGTTCACTGTATCTATTCAATTTGGCGCAAAAGTCTTTGCTCATTTGTTATTTGAGGTGTGAGTTGTTGCATTTTGGGACGTCGAACAAGGGCAGAACCTACACAGTAAATGGTAAGCCTCTGGGTAGTGTTGTAGAGCAGAGGGATCTAGGAGTTCAGGTGCATGGTTCCTTAAAGGTCGAGTCACAGGTGCATAAGGTGGTCTAAAAGGCTTTTGGCACTTTGGCCTTCATCAGCAGAGTATTGAGTATAGAAGTTGGGAAGTCATGTTGCAATTGTATAAGACGTTGGTGAGACCGCACATAGAATATTGTGTTCCGTTCTGGGCACCATGTTATAGGAAAAATGTTGTCAAGCTTGAGAGGGTTCAGAAAAGATTTATGAGGATGTTGCCTGGACTAGAGGGTGTGAACTATAGGGAGAGGTTGAGTAGGCTTGGTCCATTTTCAATGGAGCACAGAAGGATGAAGGGAGATCTTATAGAGGTGTACAAAATCAGGAGAGGAATAGATCGGGTAGATGCTCAGAGTCTCTTTCCCAGAGTAGGGGAATCGAGGACCAGGGGACATAGGTTCAAGGTGAATGTGAAAAGATTTAATAGCAATCCGAGGGGTAACTTTTTCACACAAAGGGTGGTGGGTATATGGAACAAACTGCCAGAAGAGGTAGTTGAGGCTGGGACCATCCCATAGTTTAAGAAACAGTTAGACAGGTACATGGACAGGACAGGTTTGGAGGGATATGGACCAAGCGCAGGCAAGTGGGACTAGTGTAGCTGGGACATTGTTGGCCAGTATGGGCAAGTTGGGCTGAAGGGCCTGTTTCTACACTGTATCACTCTCTGTCTCTATTAGTCATGTCCACACCAACTGAGCGACTACAAGTTAAAGGTAGACATTAAGTGTTGGAGTAACTCAGCAGGTCAGACACCATATCTGGAGTACAAGGATGGATGACATTTTGGGTCGGGACCCTTCTTCAGACTATACTGATCACTTTGTGTAAAGAAATTACGGAATGAAATACTAAATTAAAATGTCAATAGACATAGCATCAACATATTTAATTTTTAAACATGCCATGTAGGACTGAAGATCCTGCTGTCCACCTCGATCTTCAAGAAAAACCGATGGATTCAGAGGTTGTTGTGAGGGCATCATCAGGCTTTGTCAGCAATTGATAATGGTGTGTATTGAAAACATTTTAATATACAAAGTCGTGGCAAGATATGTCTCAAAATGTCGTGAACAAAATTGGTCAAAGAAGAAAATGTTATAAGAGTAACTTAGGGAATTACCACGAGGAAAGAGAAGTGGAAACTCTGAGGGAAGCTGAGGGATTCAAGAGTTTATAGCCCAGACAGGTGGAGGTCAGCTCTTAATTTTCAAATATTAATTTTTTAATCAGAGTTTGGTGCTGGAGTAATAACTGGAGATAGATAAAAATAAAAGGTAGAATAGAATAGAATAGTTTCTTTATTGTCATTGTAACATGAACCATGTACAACGAAATTTAAAAATGTCAGCCAGTCAGTGCACCATTCAAACATTTCTAAAAAGCTAACGATACATACAAGGTAAAATATTAAAGGATAAACAACTAAAATAAATATCACGAAAATAGCACGCATAAACACCCAATTATAATAGTGTAATTATACTGTATTTAATACTGTACAATTAATACTGTAATTATAATAGTTACAGTAGCATTTCAAGTTTTGATCCTCTCTATATATCAATCCTTTTTTAGAAGGTAACCTGGAATGTACAAAGGGTGAATATCCAAGAATAGTTTTCAGTCTGCGAATGCTAATCCCAATCTAATACAGTTTCACAGCTGGGTGACAAAATGCACATTAAACTGTAAATGAAAAAAATGATAGTAACTTTTCCATATCACACATGAAAAGAGGAAAAATAAATGGAAATTTATCTTTTGGACTGTGCATCAAAGCACAGCAATCACAGTTTATGATAAGCTATTTTGAATATATATTATTAAATATTGATTAAGTGATTTTATTAGGTAAAATGTTACAGCCAAAAGGCTCCGGTGACTATACTGCAGGTACTTTGAGACACAGTTCACATATTTTGAATAGCCAATCAATGGCATTAGATTAAAAATTCTAAAAGGGAAATATAATTTTGAAATATATATTAACATTAGTAAACTTTTTCTTTATTTTTTTAGTTTAGTTTAGAGAAATAGCGCGGAAACATGCCCTTCGACCCACCGGGTCCGCGCCGACCAGCGATCCCCACACATTAACACTATCCTACACTCACTAGGGACAATTTTTCATTTACCAAGCCAATTAACCTACAAACCTGCACGTCTTTGGAGTGTGGGAGGAAACCGAAGATCTCGGAGAAAACCCGCGCAGGACACGGGGAGAAAATACAAACACCGTACAGACAGCGCCCGAGGTCGGGATCAAACCCGGGTCTCCGGCGTTGCATTTGCTGAAAGGCAGCAACACTACCGCTGTGCCACCGCAAATACCCCATTCAAATTTATTTTAATATTCACCATACCAAATCCCAACTAGCTCCTTAGGACGTCATACATTGTTTTACACCTACCTGGATTAGTTGTGTACTGCATAGCAATCATCAGCATTGATGATGCCGAATAATTCACATACGGTGGTACGCCTTCTCGTTTAGATGAACCCACTAGACAAAGCATTTGGTACAAAGTTTTAGTTGAAAAGTTTTTGTGTAATGTGAGTTTTTGTTGTAAACATAATTGCTAATCTCATTTTACAGTCCCAGCCAATATCTCACAACATCTTGGCCTAGATGATCTCCACTTACTCATAATTCGAATAGTTCCCTGAACTCCACAGCTTAATTACCCGACAGCTCTAGCCCCTCCTTTCAGCTGACCCCCTTCAAATGATGTAGTCATACCTGAAATTGAATACCCAGGTTTGTACCACTACAGCTCAAACACCTAACAATAACCATAAATGAGGCCCTGCCACAATTTTGCCACTGGACACTGGACCCATCCCCATAACATTGTACAGGCTAACTAAGCAATCTTTATGAATGGAAACCCAGTCATTGGGAATGGAGGTGGAAAAGAGTAATATGGCAACAAATGCAATGAATGAGGTACTAACGGTTTTGGATGTTGTTCTTGATGCTCATCAGAGCATTTAAGTATATTTTCATGACATTTTTAATTTTCTCAGAGAGATTATTCCACTTGTATTTTTACGCCTCTTATGTTTACAAATCTAGAATTTTACAATAAATCTCATTTGGAAATTATTTTTTCCCTGCTGACATATGATTCAATCATTGCTAAATAAATCTTTTTTCTTTTCTTTTTCGTTGTCCATTTCCAGACCACAAGCTAATTTTCTTATTCCACTTCAGCCCAGCATTAACCATATAACCATATAACCATATAACAATTACAGCACGGAAACAGGCCATCTCGGCCCTACAAGTCCGTGCCGAACAACTTTTTTTCCCTTAGTCCCACCTGCCTGCACTCATACCATAACCCTCCATTCCCTTCTCATCCATAAGCCTATCCAATTTATTTTTAAATGATACCAACGAACCTGCCTCCACCACTTCCACTGGAAGCTCATTCCACACCGCTACCACTCTTTGAGTAAAGAAGTTCCCCCTCGTGTTACCCCTAAACTTCTATCCCTTAATTCTGAAGTCATGTCCTCTTGTTTGAATCTTCCCTAT
This sequence comes from Leucoraja erinaceus, assembly GCF_028641065.1. Classification (NCBI taxonomy): domain Eukaryota; kingdom Metazoa; phylum Chordata; class Chondrichthyes; order Rajiformes; family Rajidae; genus Leucoraja; species Leucoraja erinaceus. Next base: position 1,754,832 of record NC_073385.1, on the reverse strand, counting down.
TCTCAAAGGGAAAAGCTTGTCCACATCAACTCTGTCTATCCCTCTCATCATTTTAAAGACCTCTATCAAGTCCCCCCTTAACCTTCTGCGCTCCAGAGAATAAAGACCTAACTTATTCAACCTTTCTCTGTAACTTAGTTGTTGAAACCCAGGCAACATTCTATTGAATCTAATCCATTCTCTCTGCCAAGGTCGCTATCTGTTCCCTTATTCAAAACCTGGATTTCTATTCCCATTTGCTGCTTATGCAATGGAAGATCAGCTAATTAGTTAAGAAAGCCAGCAACACAAATCAGTAGTACAGCAGAAATTTCATTCATAACACTGAAAAGAAAGAAAAACATTTCTAATGAATCTAAGCATTTCACTTATGCAACTGACACAAGCAAAAGTGCTAAAACCAAGAAAATCACACGTACACCGAAAAAAGGACAAAAGGAGAAAGAGATAGAATAACATTTGCAAGTGGACATCTCAGCTATGCTAAAATTAACTTACATATAACCATTGGAAGGAAAGAAGTGCTCAGATATTCGATAATATCCTTGTGAAGAAATGGAGGGAATGTTGCCAAAGTGGAAATCATTGTGTAGGGTAAAGTACTCAGGATGTCATCACTGAGAAATGGCAGCAAGCACGTTGTAGTATAAAATATGGACTGTCCTAAGTCTGTTTAAAAGAAAGAAAGAATGGTAAGTGCAATGAAATCCTTACAAACAGTACCTTTCCAGAAATTAAAACAGACCTGAAACAGGATTTCAATTTGATTAATTATTTTAATACTTTTGTTTATTCAATTGGTAGTGCTGCAAACTCCAAATATTTCACAATCAAAATGTGATTTTGCAGAAGTGTATACAAGTAACATGGAAAGCAGACAACAAATGGTATACCAAATAATAGAAGAATTTATTGAAGGACATTAACATTGGAAGTATGGAAATATTGTTCTTTACTTGGAATAAGTGCTGTAGTTACACACTGGTAAATTTATTGGACAGAGTTTGGTCTAGAAACGCGAGTGTGAATCTAGGGGAATTTAACTTTTTGCTGGAATGAATCTGGGATTTTTAAACAGGCTGGTCTTGAGACAGATGACCCCTAGTTACAACCGCTTGGGTTATGGAAGTTCGCCCTTACCGAATTCACAAGTTACGAGAATATTAGATACAGAATAAAATTTGCTCTAATGCAATTTATGTGAGAAAATGTAAATAGATAAACACAAATTCTTTTTCACAATTAGCACTTCTTGAAATGTGTGCAGATGATGTAGCTTTAGGTTACTGATGACAAACGGTCTTCAGTAATAACATTCATTAAATTTCAGGATTGTCCTAAGAATTTATCTAGCTCAGTAATCTAACTAGCTACAATCCTTATGTTGACTTTTGTCTTTTCAATTAATGAAGGACAATAATGCCGGAAACATTCACATCCCATGAACAATTTTAAAATTCCATGCAGGAAGTTAAATTGATGAATTTGGTTTATTTTAGTTCAATATTCGAGTGAACTGCTGTAGATTTGGGAGCAACAGCAGCAGGAGATTAACAAGAGATATGACTGATTGGCTCTGCCCAAGTGGGAGGAGAGAAGTGAGTCAGAGGGGTGAAAACAGTTGAAAAGTAGAGGCCAAGGACAGGCAGACTTTACTCAGAACTGCTGTAGATTTGGGAGCAACAGCAGCAGGAGATTAGCAAGAGATACGACTGATTGGCTCTAGCCCAAGTGGGAGGAGAGAAGCGAGTCAGTGCCGGGAAAACAGTTGAAAACTGAGGAATTTGGTTTGTAAATTGGTAAATCAGGCAATTTATCAGTCAATTTAAGCAAGACTGCTCTTGGGGAGCGGCAGTGGGGAGTGCCCTTGTGAGGGAAGTGCCCTGTGAGTAAAGTGTGAGTCTTTGGCTCGAGAGTCTTCGACGAGGAGGCTGAGGAGAGGAGACCACGCAATACGCTTGAGAGGGAGACGAAAGAAGGAGATGTCAGGCAAGCTGATTCAGTGCGATGCTTGCAGTATGTGGGAGGTCAAGGACACCGCTGGTGCCTCTGGCTGCTACAAATGCGAGAAGTGCATCCAGGTAGAGCTCCTGAAGGGCCGTGTTGGGGAACTGGAGAAGCAAGTGGATGACCTCCGGTTCGTCCGAGAAACCGAGTCGTTCCTCGACAAGTCCTACAGTACGATTGTTACACCTAAGGTACTGGAAGAGTGAAGGTGGGAGACAGTGAGAAAGGGAGGGAAGCATGGAATGCCAACGTCTCCGGGTGGTGTACCTTTTGTGAACAGGTTCACCCACATAGAAGCTGTCGGGACAGAAGACGTGTTTACACTGAGCGGCGGACTGGCTTGCAATGCGAATAGGGCTGTTGAGCCAAAACCAAAAAGGCCTAAGGCAGGCAACGCCATTGTAGTGGGAGACTCCATTGTGAGAGGTATGGACAGGGGTTTCTGCGGCAACAGACGGGATGCGAGGATGGTGTGCTGCCTTCCCGGTGCCAGGATCCAGGATGTCACGGACAGAGTGCAGAAAATCCTCAAGGGCGAAGGTGAACATCCGGAAGTGGTAGTGCATGTCGGCACAAACGATGTCGGAAAGAAGGGGATGAATATTCTGCAGCGTGACTTTAGAGAGCTCGGAAAAATGCTGAAAAGCAGGACCTCCAGGGTTGTTATCTCCGGTTTGCTTCCAGTTCCCCGTGCTGGCGAGAGCAGGAACAGGGAGATACGGGACCTGAACGTGTGGCTGAGGAACTGGTGCACGGGGCAGGGATTTAGATTCTTAGATCACTGGGATCTGTTTTGGGGTAAGGGGGAACTGTACAAAAGGGACGGATTGCATCTTAACAGGTATGGGACCAGCATTCTGGCAGGCAGGTTTGCCACTGCTACACGGGTGGCTTTAAACTGAATAAGGGGGGTGGGGTGTTGAATGGGACAGTGGAGGATGGAGTTAAAGGGAAAGGGTTTCTTAAATGTGTGAGCGTAGAGACACAGGGGTGTAAAATGAGGGTAGAAGCAATAGGTAGCAAGGTGAAAAGTAAAAGTGGCAGGCAGACAAAACCAGGGCAAAAATCAAAAAGGGCCACTTTTCAACATAATTGTATAAGGGGTAAGAGTGTTGTAAAAACAAGCCTGAAGGCTTTGTGTCTCAATGCAAGGAGCATTCGTAATAAGGTGGATGAGTTGAATGTGCAGGTAGCTATTAATGACTATGATATAGTTGGGATCACGGAGACATGGCTCCAGGGTGACCAAGGCTGGGAGCTGAACATCCAGGGATATTCAATATTCAGGAGGGATAGACAGAAAGGAAAAGGAGGTGGGGTAGCGTTGCTGATTAGAGAGGAGATTAACGCAATGGAAAGGAAGAACATTAGTTTGGAGGATGTGGAATCGATATGGGTAGAGCTGCGAAACACTAAGGGGCAGAAAACGCTGGTGGGTGTTGTGTACAGGCCACCTAACAGTAGTAGTGAAGTTGGAGATGGTATCAAACAGGAAATTAGAAATGCGTGCGACAAAGGCAAAACAGTTATAATGGGTGTCTTCAATCTACATATAGATTGGGTGAATCAAATTGGCAGGGGTGCTGAGGAAGAGGATTTCTTGGAATGTATGCGGGATAGTTTTCTGAACCAACATGTAGAGGAACCAACGAGAGAGCAGGCTATTTTAGACTGGGTATTGAGTAATGAAGAAGGGTTAGTTCGCAGTCTTGTTGTACGTGGCCCCATGGGCAAGATTGACCATAATATGGTTGAGTTCTTCATAAGGATGGAGAGTGACATTGTAAATTCAGAAACAATGGTTCTGAACTTAAAGAAAGGTAACTTTGAGGGTATGAGACGTGAATTGGTCAAGATTGACTGGCAATTAATTCTAAAAGGGTTGACGGTGGATATGCAATGGAAGACATTTAAAGACTGCATGGAAGAACTACAAAAATTGTTCATACCAGTTTGGCAAAAGAATAAATGAGGGAAGGTAGTACATCCGTGGATAACAAGGGAAATCAGGGATAGTATCAAAGCGAAGGATGATGCGTACAAATTAGCCAGAAAAAGCAGCATACCGGAGGACTGGGAGAAATTCAAAGACCAGCAGAGGAGGACAAAAGGCTTAATTAGGAAAGGGAAAATAGATTATGAAAGAAAACTGGCAGGGAACATAAAAACTGACTGCAAACGTTTTTATAGATATGTGAAAAGAAAGAGATTAGTTAAAACAAATGTAGGTCCCTTGCAGTCAGAAACGGGTGAGTTGATCATGGGGAACAAGGATATGGCGGACCAATTGAATAATTACTTTGGTTCCGTCTTCACTAAGGAAGACATAAATAATTTGCCGGAAATAGGAGGGGACCATTGGTCAAAGGAGTTGGAGGAATTGAGTAAAATCCAGGTTAGCCGGGAAGTGGTGTTGGGTAAATTGAATAGATTAAAGGCCGATAAATCCCCAGGGCCAGATAGGCTGCATCCCAGAGTACTTAAGGAAGTAGCTCCAGAAATAGTGGATGCATTAGTAATAATCTTTCAAAACTCTTTAGATTCTGGAGTAGTTCCTGAAGATTGGCGGGTAGCAAACGTAACCCACTATTTAAGAAGGGAGGGAGAGAGAAAATGGGGAATTACAGACCAGTTAGTCTAACATCGGTAGTGGGGAAACTGCTAGAGTCAGTTATTAAAGATGGGATAGCAGCACATTTGGAAAGTGGTGAAATCATTGGACAAAGTCAGCATGGATTTACGAAAGGTAAATCATGTCTGACGAATCTTATAGAATTTTTCGAGGATGTATCTAGTAGCGTGGATAGGGGAGAACCAGTGGATGTGGTGTATCTGGACTTCCAGAAGGCTTTCGACAAGGTCCCACATAAGAGATTAGTATACAAACTTAAAGCACAAGGCATTGGGGGTTCAGTATTGATGTGGATAGAGAACTGGCTGGCAAACAGGAAGCAAAGAGTAGGAGTAAACGGGTCCTTTTCACAATGGCAGGCAGTGACTAGTGGGGTACCGCAAGGCTCAGTGCTGGGACCCCAGCTATTTACAATATATATTAATGATCTGGATGAGGGAATTGAAGGCAATATCTCCAAGTTTGCGGATGACACTAAGCTGGGGGGCAGTGTTAGCTGTGAGGAGGATGCTAGGAGACTGCAAGGTGACTTGGATAGGCTGGGTGAGTGGGCAAATGTTTGGCAGATGCAGTATAATGTGGATAAATGTGAGGTTATCCATTTTGGTGGCAAAAAACGGGAAAGCAGACTATTATCTAAATGGTGGCCGATTGGGAAAGGGGGAGATGCAGCGAGACCTGGGTGTCATGGTACACCAGTCATTGAAGGTAGGCATGCAGGTGCAGCAGGCAGTAAAGAAAGCGAATGGTATGTTAGCTTTCATTGCAAAAGGATTTGAGTATAGGAGCAGGGAGGTTCTACTGCAGTTGTACAGGGTCTTGGTGAGACCACACCTGGAGTATTGCATACAGTTTTGGTCTCCAAATCTGAGGAAGGACATTATTGCCATAGAGGGAGTGCAGAGACGGTTCACCAGACTGATTCCTGGGATGTCGGGACTGTCTTATGAAGAAAGACTGGATAGACTTGGTTTATACTCTCTAGAATTTAGGAGATTGAGAGGGGATCTTATAGAAACTTACAACATTTTTAAGGGGTTGGACAGGCTAGATGCAGGAAGATTGTTTCCCGATGTTGGGGAAGTCCAGGACAAGGGGTCACAGCTTAAGGATAAGGGAGAAATCCTTTAAAACCGAGATGAGAAGAACTTTTTTCACACAGAGAGTGGTGAATCTCTGGAACTCTCTGCCACAGAGGGTAGTTGAGGCCAGTTCATTGGCTATATTTAAGAGGGAGTTAGATGTGGCCCTTGTGGCTAAGGGGATCGAGGGGTATGGAGAGAAGGCAGGTACGGGATACTGAGTTGGATGATCAGCCATGATCATATTGAATGGCGGTGCAGGCTCGAAGGGCCGAATGGCCTACTCCTGCACCTAATTTCTATGTTTCTATGTTACTCCCAAACGTGGCCCTTCAAGTGTAGCAAAATGGCGAGAATGAGTATTGATCATGTAGCAAAACGCAAAGTGCTGGAGTTACTCTGCAGGTCAGGCAGCATCTCTGGGGGACATGGATAGGTGACATATCAGGCGGGACCCTTCTTTAGAATGAGTATGTAGAGCAGGATAAACTCTCAGTAGAATAGGAGGAAGAGTAGGATGAGGATGAAAAAATACTTGCAACATGGTTTCCTATCCACTGATGGGAGGGAGGCCACAGATACTTCCTGTGGTGTGATAACATCACACATTTCCTTCTCTTGATAGTGTCAAGCAGGAACATGACATTGATTGCACGTACATCACTTTGCAGGCATCAGGTTCTGTGATACAGCACAAGTAGGGATCCTGTTATAACCAGCTGGTACCCAGCAGGTCCATGGTCAGTATCCTAGCAGCAGTCACTTTGCTGTCATTCTGTGACAATCAGTTGTCATTTATATTTCAGCCATCCGATAAACCAATCTGCAGCAACCAATGAACTTAGACTTCCCACTGATTAAATATCTCTTGCTTCCTGTGCACAACACCAGCACGTTTGACAAGTGCATACATTAAAAGTCATCATGGCATGCACAAAGTGATTGCTCTGACAATAATTTTGTTCCCTGGGCCTCAACGAAAAATGCAGCCGAGCAGAAGCTTTCAGAGTTCAAGGTCGTGTGCCCTGTGTAGTACACACTTTCCTTTTTAATACTTATTTTCACTGACTTTGGATGCATGACTGGGCTAATTTTATTGTCTCTTAACTTGGTGACTTTTTAGATCATTTCAGATCAAATTTAAGGAAAATAATGCAATGCTATAGGCCCAGAATCAGGTCAGTGAAAGAAGTCAAATTTCCTAACCATAAGCTTTTCCTGAAGCTGGTTGTAAGAAATTGCTCCTTGACATCTGTTATCTGTCAAGTTGAAGTGGATGATGAGAAAGAGAAGGAGAGAGCGAAGCTAGAAAGTGCCTTTCTGCTCAGCTGTTTAGTATCAATGTAATCCCGGTGTCTATCTGTGATGTGTTCCAAATAAGTCTGTACAAGATGCTGCAAAATACCAAAATAATGGAAACGCACACTTCTATTTTCACAAGAGGCAGTTTGACCGCCATGCTTACCATGTTGACCATGTTGTAGCAAAGGAACCAGGTCAAGTAGAGTCACCAGTGTCACATAGAGTCCTTGATAGTCCAATGAAGGGTATTCTGAAAGCTGTGCATCACGACTTTGCTGAATACGCTCAGAGGGAGCATCACGGAGGACGCTGTAAAGGAGGGAGCGAGTAACAGTAGGGTTGATGGAACTGACTTGTGGTCTTAGGGATGGGGTGAGTGGGAATGGCACAGGAAAAAGACACATAGTCATGGGCACTGTCAAATTGGAGCCATCCTGGTTGTCCTTCCTCCCTATGCGGGACAAAATGCTGTTTTGGAACAAAGAAAAAAAAGAAACAACAAGGACACAAAGAACAGCACATTACATTAAAATGACACTACAGACAACATAATAAAATACCAGATCAAAAGAGCACATAGGATCCAACCCCAAAAGAATAAAATCAATTATGTTATGAATATACACCAGTAACTTTTTGATATGCACATTTGGAATGGAATCAAAATTACTTAATTATTGCATCCTATGTGCTATCTGGTTAAAAAGGAGCAAATAAATATAATGACATGTTCTACATGCCACCTCCATGTAAAGTTTCTGCTATATGGCTTTCAAATAAAAAGCAATATAATTACCCTAAACAATGCAGGTGGTATTGTACTTGAGAACAGCCATTTACAGAGCAGTAACTAGGATTAGGTGTTTTTACAAGGTGCACTCTTGATAATCAGGAACAAAATAAACAAAAAAATCAATTTGATTTATAAACTCAATCCTGCATGTTCACTCTGATCCAAAAGTTCTCATTAATTCATTCAACTACATTTTCAGAGAATGTTAATAACATATTTGGCCAAAATAAAGGTTGTATTGTTATTTTAATCCTTAAATCAAACAATCAGAATCTAATTTTCCAAAATCAAATTGTGGTGTTTGGCTCAAATAAGGAAATGAAATGAAATGGACTGCATCATGAAAGGACTAAGCAAGACACAGAAACTATCTTTGATATTTTAGAATTCGCAAAGCACTGCATGCTTTATGCTAGTGGCAGAATTGCAATTGTAATTATTGCGAATTCTAAAATATCAAAGATAGTTTCTGTGTCTTGCTTAGTCCTTTCATGACACAGTCCATTTCATTTCTCATTAAATAAAGCAGATTTCTGCCTCAAATGTGCACAGGAATGGCCTGCGATATCTTGTCTCTAAATTTCCCTTTTCATATGTAACTCAGTTCCACTCACAATGGCCTGGACAAAGAAGTTAATTTACCACCAATGCTTTTTGACACTGGAAAGCTAGTCTGTGTCTTCCTCGCCCCTACCCCCCCCCCCCCTCCTTGCCATCCCCCCTTCCTTCCCCCCCTCCCCCCTTTTCCCCTCCCCATGCCCCTCCACCACCCCCCTTTCCCCCTCCCCTTCACCCCCACCACCAACGCAGTGTCGTCTAGAACTGGATGGCATCGTTTAAGATGGGAGGGGAGAACTTTAAAGGAGATCTGATAGGTACTTTATTTTCACACTGGGTGACTATCTGGAATAAATTGACAGAGGAACTGTCGAAGCGGATACAATTGCAACGTTCAAAACGCATTTGGACAGATACTTTGGAAAGGCTTAGAGAAATATGAGCCTCATGCAGGCAAATGGCATTTGATGTAGGCATTATAGTCGGCATGGGCAAGAGCTGGGGGGGGGGGGGGGGAAGGGAGGTGGTGTGTTGGCATTTATAACTTGAGGAGTATCTCTATTTATAATAGCATTTATCTCATGGTTTTTAGCCCTTCCCACCCAAAGTTCACAACCGAGATGACTAGTTTGAAATAGATTGATCACTGAAACAAGGGATGGCCAGTTCATTATATTAAATGATCATTCTCTGCCGACAAGCAGGCCAGCTGCGGACACCAGCCTGCTTTTATTGCAATGGGAAATTAGACCGGCTTGGTTTCTCTTTCAGACACTTTGATTTCATAATCTTTAGCGCAAATCACAACTAAACATTTTCAGAAGACTCATTCTACCTAATTTGTGCATCTACACCTCTGTAAGTATTTTCTAGCCACAGGTATTTTCAAGGATTCATCAGGTGCAATAAAAAAATAATGTACTTCTATGCTTCCATCATGTATGTCACGTTGCAATAAACCCTCAAATTGTACTAGGCAAAGACAAAGTTTAAAAATGTACAGGGAGCACCAGCAAACGGGAAGGGAAAACTTGGTAAGTAAATCACCTAGAGGTGCTCTCGTTTGATCAAAAAGGGCTTTGTGAAACACCTGGGACCAGTTTACCCAGCCATCAGACAAGCCATGGAGAAAATATAAAAGACTAATATCGTAAGTATTTTTCTAATTACTTCAATTGTAAGGGGAACATAAAAAATATTAATATCAGAACTTCATTGCCAAATGTTTACCTTCACTAAATGTATGCTAGGTATTTATACAAAAGCCATCTTTAGAACAGTTTATGCACATGGGGGTGGCACATATGGAACATGTTTTAAGGAGAAGAATAAACATGTGTGTTTGGTATAGAAATCTGTAAACAGCACATGTTTATTACACCAAAATAATGTCTGTATGTAAATTATGATACTGTGACAGTATCATTAACGGTAATGAATTTTAACAGGAATGTGATTTAATAAACAAAATATAGAATTCTAAGATGTAATTAAGCTATATTTGTAAGAATCATAAAAATAATATATGCTAAAGATCAATGACTGATAGCATATGTTTATGAACTAATGGTAATGGTATTTATGTATGCTATTCATTGTTCCATAAGTTTTACTGAAATAAACGGGTTTTTTTAATTTTCTGTAATACAAACACTATTTTGTTCTCTCTAAATAAGGCAGTCTTTTATAAGTTCACTAATAACAAGGCAAAAGGTTATGCACATTTGGCTATTGAAATGGGGCTAATTTAAAAACAATGATGAACATCAGAATTGCAGAACCCTCTCAAATCTCATAGCAAATTCTTTGCAGTGGTAATAGTCAAAAATCACCAATGACAAATACAAGAATTTGTTTATCATGCTTGATTTATAAAATCCTGAGGTTCCTGCAATTCCAGTGGAGTAACATGTTTCTCCAAGTAATTATTTCTGAATTATTTTCAATTACAAAAATACTGTGCTTTTTAAATTGGACCAACACTTAAGACAAACAAGAAGCATATAGCATTTCTTAACTTTAAAAAAAATGTGGAATGAAGCAATGCATATCTCTTTATGCTATCATGTTGATCAGACTTTGCTTCAGTCTGAAAGTACTTAATTAAAATTGTTGGCCCAATATTCATCAGTTATCCTGTCCACACTGTTTTACATGGACAACTGATTCTACAGACATTCTGTAAATTTACCAGAGCTGGAAGTCATTCATTAATGATGTATTTACATGCATGAATGACAGAAAATAGTAATAAGTATTTCACCTTTTATTAAAAAAAAAAAGAATGTTATAAAATAAAACCATGTATTTAGGAGTCAATGCACAACCTTTTGCCCTCATATGCTTTAAAAAACAGTAATAGTAGATAATAAACAGTGCAGTCATTAAATGAATTAAACCCATGATACGTCAGTCTTGTTGTAGCTATAGAATCACATATTTTTAATTTCAATATGACTCGTTAAAAGAATGAACATCTGAAATTATATTTAATAAAGTAATTAAATCTTAATTTGAGTTCTAAATCATTATTGATTGCAGATGTTTATCAGAAAAGAGATCTTTTAAATGACAGGAAATCGTTGGATATTTTTGCCTTTTTAGTTAATTCCTTCAATTCACAGTGCCTAAATACAAACAACTGTATTCCAACGGTTGATATAATGCGATCAAGGCTTCACTTGGGAAAGGAATCATTTGATTTTCAGATCTAGTAAGAGTTAATGTCCTGTCATTTTATTTTCAGGGTGTTTAATGAGGAGGTGACGAAGGAGGTTGATAAAGCTAGGTGAGTTGAGGTTGTATACATTTCAGTAAGGCTTTCGATAAGGTCCCTTAAGGTAGGCTGATCCAGAAGATTAAGATGTGCACATTCACGATGACTTGGTTATATGGATTCAGAACTGGCTTATTCATAGAAAACAAAGGGTTGTGATGGAAGGTAGATATTCTGGCAGATGTCTATAACCAATGGAGTTCCACAGGGATCTATGCTGGCATCTCTGCTGTCTGGGACGTCTATATTACTAAAAGTCTGATCTTGACCACTTCCTGTTCTGTATATGGATTTTAGAAAAAAACGCTGCCACTTACGGCTGTGATTTTTGGCCATCTTACTCAGAGACCCCATATATTTTTTTTTAAATAAATAAATAAAATAAATGAATTTTTTTTTAAAATTGGAGTTATATGGACAAGAAAGGAATGGAGGGTTATGGTCTGAGCGCAGGTATATGGGACTAGGGGAGAATACGTGTTCGGCACGGACTAGAAGGGTCGAGATGGCCTGTTTCCGTGCTGTAATTGTTATATGGTTATATGGTTATATGGACCCGCTCCGCTGTGCAGGCCAAGAGGAATTTCCCCATTGATTAAAAATAAAAGAGTTATCAGTGTTTAAAAAATGTTAATATTCTCTCTCCTGATGGCCACGCCCCATCCCGAGGGACTATAAAACCCGGAAGTGTTGATTGCCTCAGTCAGTCTCTGCAAGATGGGGAGTGAGAGGGTCAAGTCTCTCTGTCTGAGCTGTGAATAACACTGAACACATGTCTACCAAACTGTGAGTGGTTTTACTGACCTGACAGTGCCCTTAATGTGGTCTGAAAATATAATTTGGAAATGCTAAAGCTGTGTTGCCTTTGGAATGGAAATGCTAAAGCTGTGTTGCCTAATTACTAAAGTGCCTTGCCTAATTAAAGCCTAATTAAAGTTGCCTTGCCTAATTAAAGTTGCCATCTATATAATTAAAAGTCTAATCTTGACCACTTCCTGTTTGCGCTTTATATTGATTTTAGAAAAAACGCTACCACGTACGGCTGTGATTTTTGGCCATCTTACTCAGAGTCCCCCTCTGCTCATCAGGTGCCGAGGATTTTCCCAATCGATGAAAAATAAAAGAGTTGTGTTTTTTTTATTGTTGAGATTCTCTCTCCTGTCAATCACTCCATGAAGGCCATGCCCCTTCTGGTGGGAGGGGGGGAGGGACTATAAAACCCAGAAATGTGGGCATGGCTCATTCTCTGCAAGATGGAGGAGGGAGAGGTCATGACTCGCTGTCTTTAGTGTCCTTGCACCCTGCTTGAAATGGAATTTCAAGGAATAGCCGTGTCAACTGCCAGCCCACCAGCCGTGAGTGAGTGAGCTGCCAGCCCACCAGCCGTGAGTGATTGAGCTGCCAGCACAACAGGCTTGAGTGACGGAGCCGCCAGCCCAAGAATCCATTCGGCCATAATGTCCATACTAGCCCTCTGGAAACCAGTCCCTTCAGCCCACAACACCCATACTAGCGCACCAGAAACCCCCCCCCCCCCCCACTTATTCTAGTATAGTCTGAATTTTGGAAATATATTTATTGTTTTTTAGAAAACAGCGTGTGACAAGAGGGAGATGATAATTCTAAGGTGTCGACATAGGATTGAAATAATGGAAATGTATTGTTTGCAATATTGGAGATGGGTAACTGAACAGGAGGATGCATCAAGTGACTGCATGCTTTCACCACTATAATATGGGCTGAAGCCAAATTCCTAACATTAAATGTAGATTACTGATACTGAAAGGCTCTTGAAGGTTTGAGTTTGGGCTGATTTCATCCAATTTCAAATGAATGCATTGCAATCAAACAAAAGAAGCAAACAAATATTTTTGCCAGGAAGAAAATTAAAATGGGCGACTTTTCGAGAAATAAGATTGCCAATGTAATTCTGGACTTTGAATAACTAATTGGTTCAATGTGCAAGAAGCTTTACATTTCAATCTAATTTTTTGCTTGGTGTAGGAGTTGATTTGGTACTGGCTTCAGAATATAAAATGCTGAATTTCCTAGTACAGGGGTACTTTCAAACTGAGATTCAGTGAGCTGCTTAGGGCATGAATTATGCAAACAAAAATAGATTTTAAAGGAATTGTCAACTCAGTTGCGGAATTGTCAACTCAGTTGCAGAGATCATGATGAGACTACAAAAATGATACTTATTGTTGGGAAAGTCTTGAAAGTATAGTTCTTTACAGAGTAACTTAGTTTGAAAATGCCTATTTGAGAATATATATACAGTTCCCTGAATATGGATAATCCTGACTGAAAATTAGCATTTATAAGCAAATTGAAGAGTAAAAAAATCCAAGTCTCTCCAACTTCTCCCTGTACCTGAAACGCTCTAATCCATGGTGTATTCTGGTAAACCACCTCTGCTCCCTCTCTAAAGCCTCCACATCTTTCCTGTTATGGGGCAACCAGATGTGACCTAACCAAAGTCCCATAGAGCTTTCTGGAGCGCTAGTATGGGTGTTGTGGGCTGAAGGGACTGGTTTCCAGAAGGCTAGTGTGGACATTGTGGGCCGAATGGATTATTGGGCTGGCGGCTCACTCACTCACGGCTGGTGGGCTGGCAGTTGACTAACGGCTATTCCTTGAAATTCCATTTCAAGCAGGATGCAAGGCCACCAAATTCAAGTGCAGTTTTATACCATTTCAAGCAGGGTGCAAGGCAGCGAGTCGTGACCTCTCTCTCCTCCGTTACAGCTCATTCAAAATGCCGCAGCCCGGCTCTTAACAAATACCAAAAAAAGGGAACATATCACCCCAGTATTCTACTCCCTTCATTGTCTTCCTGTGAGATCCAGGATAGACCATAAGGAGTGACTAGTGGGGTACCGCAAGGTTAATTAATATAATTTATATTAATGATCTGGATGAGGGAATTGAAGGCAATATCTCCAAGTTTGCGGATGACACTAAGCTGGGGGGCAGTGTTAGCTGTGAGGAGGATGCTAGGAGACTGCAAGGTGACTTGGATAGGCTGGGTGAGTGGGCAAATGTTTGGCAGATGCAGTATAATGTGGATAAATGTGAGGTTATCCATTTTGGTGGCAAAAACGGGAAAGCAGACTATTATCTAAATGGTGGCCGATTGGGAAAGGGGGAGATGCAGCGAGACCTGTGTGTCATGGTACACCAGTCATTGAAGGTAGGCATGCAGGTGCAGCAGGCAGTAAAGAAAGCAAATGGTATGTTAGCTTTCATTGCAAAAGGATTTGAGTATAGGAGCAGGGAGGTTTTACTGCAGTTGTACAGGGTCTTGGTGAGACCACACCTGGAGTATTGTGTACAGTTTTGGTCTCCAAATCTGAGGAAGGACATTATTGCCATAGAGGGAGTGCAGAGAAGGTTCACCAGACTGATTCCTGGGATGTCAGGACTGTCTTATGAAGAAAGACTGGATAGACTTGGTTTATACTCTCTAGAATTTAGGAGATTGAGAGGGGATCTTATAGAAACTTACAAAATTCTTAAGGGGTTGGACAGGCTAGATGCAGGAAGATTGTTCCCGATGTTGGGGAAGTCCAGGACAAGGGGTCCCAGCTTAAGGATAAGGGGGAAATCCTTTAAAACCGAGATGAGAAGAACTTTTTTCACACAGAGAGTGGTGAATCTCTGGAACTCTCTGCCACAGAGGGTAGTTGAGGCCAGTTCATTGGCTATATTTAAGAGGGAGTTAGATGTGGCCCTTCTGGCTAAGGGGATCAGGGGGTATGGAGAGAAGGCAGGTACAGGATACTGAGTTGGATGATCAGCCATGATCATATTGAATGGCGGTGCAGGCTCGAAGGGCCGAATGGCCTACTCCTGCACCTAATTTCTATGTTTCTATGTTTCTATGTACTCCTTCTTGTCTATAAAGCCCTTAATGGCTGAGGAGCAGCATATTTTACAGAGTCCCTCCTTCCCTATGCCCTTACTCGAGTGCTGAAGTCTTCTGATGCTGGCCTGTTAGCCACTAAATGCCGCAGCAATAAGAAGATTGGTGAAGCAGCCTTTTCCAATTACGCCCCAAAGCAGTGGAATACCCTACCTATTGCTATGAGAGACACCCACTCAGATGACATTTTAAATGGCAGCTATAGACTTATCTTTTTATTCAAGCTTTTAACTGACTTTACTTCCTTTGTCCATATAACCATATAACCATATAGCCATATAACAATTACAGCACGGAAACAGGCCATCTCGGCCCTACAAGTCCATGCCGAACAAATTTTTTTTTCCCCTTAGTCCCACCTGCCTGCACTCATACCATAACCCTCCATTCCCTTCTCATCCATATGCCTATCCAATTTATTTTTAAATGATACCAATGAACCTGCCTCCACCACTTCCACTGGAAGCTCATTCCACACCACTACCACTCTCTGCGTAAAGAAGTTCCCCCTCATATTACCCCTAAACTTCTGTCCCTTAATTCTGAAGTCATGTCCTCTTGTTTGAATCTTCCCTATTCTCAAAGGGAAAAGCTTGTCCACATCAACTCTGCCTATCCCTCTCATCATTTTAAAGACCTCTATCAGGTCCCCCCTTAACCTTCTGCGCTCCAGAGAATAAAGACCTAACTTATTCAACCTTTCTCTGTAACTTAGTTGCTGAAACCCAGGCAACATTCTAGTAAATCTCCTCTGTACTCTCTCTATTTTGTTGACATCCTTCCTATAATTGGGCGACCAAAATTGTACACCATACTCCAGATTTGGTCTCACCAATGCCTTGTACAATTTTAACATTACATCCCAGCTTCTATACTCAATGCTCTGATTTATAAAGGCTAGCATACCAAAAGCTTTCTTTACCACCCTATCTATATGAGATTCCACCTTCAAGGAACTATGCACGGTTATACCCAGATCCCTCTGTTCAACTGTATTCTTCAATTCCCTACCACTTACCGTGTACGTCCTATTTTGATTTGTCGTGCCAAGGTGTAGCACCTCACACTTATCAGCATCAGCATCAGCATTGTCCTTTTACACTCTCAATTTTATATTTTATTTTTTTATATAAATTTGTGCTTAATATGCTAATAAATGCCTATGTTCTTACTGTTTTAAATTATATTTTTGTTAAGACCTGTGTCTATGTAGAAAGCACTTTGGGTTGCATTCAATTGTATGAAAAGTGTTATGTAAATAAAGTTATTATTATTATTTTAACTGGCTGAAGAGCATGGAAAACTGATAGTCAATTAGCACGAAGAATGCATGTGATATAATGCATTTGTACAAAATCCCTTTGACGCCTATTTTAATGAAGGTACTGATAGCTGAAACATGACTTCAATTCATTTTTATTTTGTCACGAAAACCAGCCAGTCGAAGCTAAAGAGTGGAATATCATCATCTAATGACTATAGATCCATTCGGAGTGAATGACTATAAGCAGGAAGAACCAGCCACGTCATTAACTGTTTTATTTCTCAACTAAATTTATCAAAATCAGTTATTGCAGTTGATGAGTTAAGGTATTAATGTATATTTGCTGCTGGTATTACAATTTAAATATAATCAGAAATAACTTTGTTTAATGATTTATATATACAGAATGAAAACATTTGACTTCAGTACTCAATGCCATGTTATCAAATATTGTGAATTAACTAATCAATTCTTACAAATTATTATTTTTTTTTAAAACATGACTTACCTTAACAATGTCTGTGAAAAGTATTTCAGTGTATTTGCTATATCCGTTCCCGATGGGACTGGATAAATGTTATGAAGGACACGATTGTGGTATTCTTGTAAATAACGAACCTTAGACGCAACTGAATAAGTGAGAATTTTGGAAAATGTCAGTTCTCTTAATATACAGTATTAGTCACAAAATACTTTAAAAAAGCTTCAAAAACTATTATTTGGGGCAAACATAAATAATAAGTTGTTTTTTTTTTCTTTTAATTTTTTTAATGTAATCCTTTTCAGATATTTTCTGGATTATAGCATCAGGAACATGGCCATCTTGTACCTAACTCAAGTATTTACACTTCACATGGCAACTACCACCAAGATATTTTACAAAAATGTTGCAATTATCTTTGTTCATGTCCAAACTCATATTTCCCCCACAATTAAAGGATAACAATTAGGAATTACTATTGTCCATGCTTTCTCCTTTGTTCAAACAGTAAAGGCAATATTATAATATAGCTCTGAAGCTGAGATTTGCAAACTCAGACAAGACTAGGTTGAACCAAGGATCTACCTTGTCTATACTCAACAGCAGATGGCGAGGGGGTTACCTACTGAAAGATATTTCTTAATTTGAGGAAGGACATCCTTGTGATTGAGGCAGTACAGCGGAGGTTCACGAGATTGATCCCTGGGATGGAGGGACTGTCATATGAGGAAAGATTGAAAAGATTGAAAAGACTAGGCTTGTATTCATTGGAGTTTAGAAGGAGGAGGGGGGATCTTATAGAAACATGTAAAATTACAAAAGGACTGGACAAGCTAGATGCAGGAAAAATATTCCCAATGTTGGGCGAGTCCAGAACCATGCTGCCACAGTCTTAGAATAAAGGGGAGGTCATTTAAGACTGAGGTGAGAAAAAACGTTTTCACCCAGAGAGTTGTGAATTTGTGGAATTCCCTGCCACAGAGGGCAGTGGAGGCCAAATCACTGGATGGATTTAAGAGAGAGTTAGATAGAGCTCTAGGGGCTAGTGGAGTCAAGGGATATGGGGAGAAGGCAGGCACGGGTTATTGATAGGGAACGATCAGCCATGATCACAATGAATGGCGGTGCTGGCTCGAAGGGCCGAATGGCCTCCTCCTGCACCTATTTTCTATGTTTCTATAGATACAAGCACAACATTTATTTGTGTTACCATGGTGTTAAGGATCATTTTAAGGATTTTTTAAATTTACGCCAATGTATCAAAAAAAAGTATATAGGTTTTACTTTACATCATTCAGTAAATAAATAAAGTACATTGAAGATATAATGTACATGACAACAATTTTATCCACAATACATCAAGACCGTGTAACCATACCTCATCTCCCAAAGGTTCAGCTCATATGTTTTTTTCCCCATGGAAATATAAACGCAAAATGAGATTGCAAGCAGTACCAAGGCATTAAACATAAATTATAAGTATCAAACTGTGAACAATTTACGCTAAAATGATTGTCTATCTAACGTTTGTTTACTGAATGTGTATTGTAGTTTGAAACTCCTATGTCAATGTGTACCTATGAAATTTCAGTGATCACATCTTCGGTCATTGACTTCCCATCACATTCACTGATTTGGCAAGTTTCCTGAATGATAATCGTTCCCACGAATCATTGGTCGTGTACAGAAGTGAGAGGCTTTGACTTACTGGCAGCTTTTAACTGACATTGGCCAATATATTTTGCCACAATACTGTCATCGCCTGAGAAGGTCAAAAATTTACCTACTGTTGCCAATCTCATCATCGTTTAAAACATTAGCGACGCAGTGGTGCTGGTTTCTGAAGGGGACGGTGATGGACGCACCACACATCTCTGTCCTCCAGTTCCTGTGGACCTCCGCCACTGGAAGTATAGGATGTTGGTGTGTGTGTGTTTTATCATCGTTCCTTACAATGCTATCTATGTACGACAGTGATTGCAACTTCTACTGAAGTGTGGATGGCCGTTGGCTCGCTAGAAGCTCATCCGCCCTTTGACAGGTCTTGGTTTTTGGTCCTTCTGGGGGACCTCACCTGGCAAACCAGGTGGGGGAAGACGGTTTAATCGCTGACTATCCGACCATGGAGCAGGTTGCGAGGGATTACATGGTACCCGTGGCAATGGGGGGGAACTCCCCCCGACCTGACCTTGCCAAAAAGCAAGATAAATCCAGACCAGCATATTCCCACTTCATTTCACTACTCCCAAGCATCAGGAAAACACCTGTAGGTTCTTGTTGTATATAAGGTGTTCAACAGAAAGATATGAATCAATAAACTGTTCAGCCAGCCTTCTGAAGAAGGGTCTCAACCCGACACGTCAATCAGTCCTTCCCTCCAGAGATGCTGCCTCCAGCTTCTTGTGTCTCTATCAACATCTTTAGGTTCCCCTCATGGCTCTTCAGGTCAAGTCAGCATTTGGCAAAATGTGATAATAAGCAACCTCAATAAAACTGAAGCCATGGATATCAGGGGAAAATTCTCCAGCGCTAGAATTATAGCTGACACAATGGAACATGGCTGTTGTCTTTGGAGGGCAATCATCTCAACCCCAGTGTGTCAATATAAATGTATCTTTGTCTTTGACCACGTTCTTTGTGGCAAATAAGTACAATATAGGCTCTTGGAATAGCATCTCTAGAAACTTTCAACACATCACAGACACATATCACAGACCTCTGAACGCAACAGAAAATTCATCAAATATGTAAGAAGGAACTGCAGATGCTGGTTTAAATCGAAGATAGACACAAAAAGCTGTAGTAACACAGCGGGCCAGGCAGCATCTCTGGAGAGAAGGAAGGGGTGGTATTTCGGGTCAAGACCCTTCTTCAAAATTCATCAAAATTGATAATAGCATTATCCAGTCTGAAGAAGGATTCCGACCCAAACCATCACCTATTCCTTTTCTCCAGAGATGCTGCATTACCCGCTGAGTTACCCCAGCTTTTTGTGTCTCCTTTGGAATAAACTAGCATCTGCAGTTTGAACAAGGGTCTCGACCCGAAACGTCACCCATTCCTTCTCTCCAGAGGTGCTGCCTGTCCCGCTGAGTTACTCCAGCCTTTTGTGTCTATCTGTAGCTCCTTCCTATGTAATGAGCTGGAATTGACCGGTTCTGAAGAAAAGTCATCGACCTGTAGCATAAACGTAAGTCCACTCGCTCCACATTTCAGATTTTCAGCAGCTGCATTATTCAATATCTCACAATTTCAGCATTTTTATTAGGTGAGGGATGGGATGATCGTCCACATACGACAATAAAGAAACTATTAATCAAGAGACTGTGTTTTGAAGATTTATCTATGGACGGCTTTGAATGTCTCACGGAGAGCTCCCATGCGTAGAAGAGGCTATCTCCTTACCCCTTTGTCTTCGACATAGTGGCTAGAGGAGAGAATTCCTTGAACGGTATAATAATCTGCTGCTACACCTCTATTTCCAAGCAGATTCAGATTCAATTAACAATTGTCTACAGTGTCCCCACTCTCAGACTACGAAATGTTAAGCATCTCCTGGACCAATTAAACAGATTTGCAAAAGTATTTTCTGTTTTTATAAAAACTTCCAGCACAACTATCTCCAGGGGGGGGGGGTGGTCAGTCACCGAGGTACTTGCACCCTTAGTAGAGTATTTCTTCAGCCGCCGGAAAGAAGCCTCCTCGACCTGCTGGTTCGGCAAGAAGAGACCTATGCCCTCCCAGATGGTAGGAGGGTAAACACAGTCCATGGTTGGGGTGAGAGCAGTCCTTGGCGATGCTGAGCGCCCTCCGCAGACAGCGCTTGCTTTGGACAGACTCAATGGAGGGGAGCGTATTTCCAAGCAGATCAGCTACAATTAACAAGCCTACATCCCCAGCTAATCAGCTAATCTGAAATGTTAACTGTCTCCTCCACCAATGAAACAGATCTGCAAAGTATTTTCTGTTTTTATATCAACTTCCAGCACAACTATCTCCAGGTCTTGAACACCAAATGTTAGCCTAAATAACATTGCCTGCACCCTTAGAAGAATATTTCTTCAACATCTTTATGAATTACATCGAACAGTACCGCACCAGAACAGGGACTATGGCCCACAATGCCTGTGCCGAACATGATACCAAGATCATATCTTATCAATAATATGTTTGTGAAAAATAAACCCCCTTCTCAAGATATTCTAAAGAATCAAGAAAGCAGAAAGCAACGAAGCAGTCAGTGTTAGATATCTTTTGGGTGGAAAATTTACTCATTTTGGTTTATTTAACTTTATTTGAAAATTAACAACTGCCATTGTGCAAAACATGTCAAACCATTGTCAGCCACATGATTCTTTCAACATCACTGATCATAAAACACGTGAGCTTGGCACCTAAAGGCTGTGCTGTTTGCTTCACTCGAGCTTTCTGTCACATTATACAAAGACTATCTGATTTGTTTCGATTCACTTTCATTAAAGCACAAAGGTATGTAATTTATAATAAATACTCAAAACATTGTTTTAGTTCCCCCTATAGCTTTTATAATTCAAATATTAGAACACAGAACAGGACAGCACAGCTTCACAATGCCGTTAAACTAATCTCATCCCTCCATTCCCTGCATATCAGGTGCACCTTCTGACTACAATTGTTGATGATCCAAGTAGGTGAATCAAGGACCAGAGGGGAGGACATAGGTTCAAGGTGAAGGGGAAAAGATTTAATAGGTATCTGACGGCTCACTTTTTCACACAAAGGGTGGTGGATGTGTGGAACAAGCTGCCAGAGGAAGTAGTTAAGGCAGGGACTATCCCAACATTTAAGAAGCCGTTAGACAGGCACATGGATAGGACAGGTTTGGAGGGATATGGACCAAATGCTGGCAGGTGGGACTAGTGTAGCTGGGACATTGTTGGTTGGTGTGGGCAAGTTGGGCCAAAGGGCCTGTTTCCACACTGTATCACTCTGTGACTAGTGTAGCTGGGACATGTTGGACGGTGTGGGCATGTTGGGCCAAAGGGCATGTTTCCACACTGTATCACTATGTGACACTAATAGAGTTTCAAATAGTACCATAGCAACAGGTTAATCTAAAAAACAGGGTTCTCAAAAAGAGAGCTACTTGTGTGAATGTTAAATAACTAGTATTAACACACATTATGATAGACAATTTATACAATTTTAAGAATTAGTTTATTTCTTTCTCTGTCATTAATTCGAATCTTGGCGATCATCTTTGTTGATCAAATGTGAAACATTATCAGTCATGCACCTTAATGCTGATCCCTTCTTTACACATCACTATTGAGGATCGCTGACCTTGGCAACCAAATCTGTTCTAGAACAGCTGATGATGAGAATATTTAAGGTTTGCCATCCTAATTCTTCCTCTGCTTTCAAGATCAAGTACTATATTCAATATTATACAACATTTATTAATAATAATATATTCAATATTATTTTCCTTTGCTTGTTTAAATTCCTGGCGTGTTGTTCGAAGAGAATGTAAGGTTTATACATGGGCAGGAGCTAGACAGGCCCATTGGGATTAAAAGGATGGCAGATTATGCTGCACAATTCTACCTTGAAGTCATTACAAGATCCCTCAGTCACCTAGAAATGTTCTGCTGTTAGACACAAAAAGCCGAGACCCTTCTAAGGGTCTCGACCCGAAAAGTTACCTATTCCTTTTCTCCAGCGACGCTGTCTGACCCGCGGAGTTACTGGAGCATTTTGTGTCTATCTTGGCTTTAAACCGGCGTCTGCAGTTCCTCGCTACACTGCGTTCTGCTGTTGCTGTGCAAGCTGTTATACTCACATTGCTCGGCCTTGGTGGACATTTTTTCCTCTCTCAATGGCGCCTGGCATCAGCATTAAATGCGCCACAGAGTGAGCATCTTCCAGAGGTGCCGGGCCGGCGGCAGCGGCAGCATCGGCGGCAGCGCATGTGCGGGATACAGGGCTGGCTGCTGCGCCTATGGACCAGGGCGCTGATGGAGGCTGTGGTGGAGGCTGCTGCAGCCACAGTAACCTCCAACAACAAACACATCACCAATAGCACTACCTACAATCTTACTGATCCGTTTATTCTCTTCTCTAATCATTAATTTGGTTCTCTGCTATCATCTTTGTTGATTAAATGTGAAAAAATAAACAGTTTTTTTAAAATGTGTAGGAAGGAACTGTATTGTATTGTATTGTATTTAAATGTATTGTCATTGTCTCAATTTGAGACAACGAAATGAATTTCCCTTACAGGCAGTATCATTAAAAAAAATCATCATCAAAAAAAAAAATCATGTAGATGCTAGTATAAACCAAAGATAGACACTAAATGCTGGAGTAACTCAGCGGGACAGGCAGCAACTCTGGAGAGAAGGAATAGGTGACTGAAATGCCTGAAGACGCCTCCCCATTCCCTGCACTCACCCACCCCACTCCTCAACTTGCAAAGACCAACTACAGAAATGAAACCAAACTGTGCAATCATCATCTCACACGTTACTTAGATTTACTTAGTTACTTAGTCCAACACGGTTCAGTTGGACTATCGTGAGTCGGTTTACGCGATCTATGGGTGTGAGTTTATATGGGATTGTACTCCAGAGGTGCGGAATATTCATTATACATTTTCATTCGGGCTGACCTTTAGAAGAGCGTTGTGCGTTCAGAAAACGAGGAACATGAATTTCACTCGAAGATAGACTCAAAATGCTGGAGTAACTCTGGAGAGAAGGAATACGTGGCGTTTCTTTCCTACACATGAATTTTAATTATGTATTTTGTCTTCTCGGGACAGCCAATATTCTAGATCAGGGTAATCTGCACAAAGTATCTTTGAAGAAGGGTCCGGGCCCGAAGAGTCTTCTATCGTAAAGAAAGACACAAAACACTGGAGTAATTCAGCGGGTCAGGCACAATCTCTGGAGAACATGGAAAGATGACGTTTCGGGTCGGGATCCTTCATCTCATCTAGCACGTGGGTGTTTTGTTTGGTAAACTAGACTAGACCACGGGAACGGTGGCTGATTAATATACTGTCTGGTCGAGTTGACAGAGTAGCACAAATTGGGTAGAACACAAATACAGATAACTTTATACTCTTTGGATAATTCTGTTAGATCTTGCCATCCATTTTAACAGGCTGGGAAAATGCCTTCAGTCTGAAGAAGAGTCTTGACCCGAAACACCTTCCCTTTTCTTCACAGATGCTGCCTGACCCACAGTTACTCCAACACTTTGTGTCGATCTATGGTGTAAACCAACATTTGCATGTCTTTGTTTTTTTCAGAAGTGCCTTAGGTTTTGAATCGCAACCAGAAGGCTGCACTAAATACAAGGCACTTCTCCCCATGGTCCCCTGTTTAATGTTAATACAGCACTAGGCAAGAGCACATATAGAACAAAGAGTCCTCGCGTGATAGCATTATCACTGTCCAATTATTCCCACTCTCCTTCCCCACTGAAATTATTTTTCCTCATTTATTTATTTACATTTTTTTTCTGAGTGTTACTAGAATGTTGCCTGGGTTTCAACAACTAAGTTACAGAGATAGGTTGAATAAGTTAGGTCTTTATTCTCTGGAGCGCAGAAGGTTAAGGGGGGACGATAGAGGTATTTAAAATGATGAGAGGGATAGACAGAGTTGATGTGGACAAGCTTTTCCCTTTGAGAATAGGGAAGATTCAAACAAGAGGACATGACTTCAGAATTAAGGGACAGAAGTTTAGGGTTAATATGAGGGGGAACTTCTTTACTCAGAGAGTGGTAGCGGTGTGGAATGAGCTTCCAGTGGAAGTGGTGGAGGCAGGTTCATTGGTATCATTTAAAAATAAATAGGATAGGCATATGGATGAGAAGGGAATGGAGGGTTATGGTATGAGTGCAGGCAGGTGGGACTAAGGGAAAAAGAGTTGTTCGGCACGGACTTGTAGGGCCGAGATGGCCTGTTTCCCTGCTGTAATTGTTATATGGTATATGGTTATATGGAGTGTTAGGATTGAGTATCCTTCCACTGCCATTTCAGGCAGAGCAACCTGCCGTGCATAAAACAAAACGTTTCTTCATGTTGTTGCCTAACATCTTCTGTTCACCAATGGCTATGGCATTCTAAATAATTTATCTTAATTCAGTCATCTATTCGTAACTTTGACCATCTCTGTAAAATATTCTTCATTTTCGAGAGCTCTGATTCTCCAGACTACACAATCTTCTCATCCCCTGTTCTAGAAGTCTACTTGCAAAGCCTTTAAATCCTTCCTCAAGCATGATGTTCATTCAGATTCAGATTCAGATTCAGATTCAATTTTAATTGTCATTGTCAGTGTACAGTACAGAGACAACGAAATGCATTTAGCATCTCCCTGGAAGAGCGACATAGCAAATGATTTGAGTAAATAATAATAAGTGTCCGGGGGGGGGGGTGGTGATTGTCAGTCACTGAGGTACGTTGTTGAGTAGAGTGACAGCCGCCGGGAAGAAGCTGTTCCTCGACCTGCTGGTTCGGCAACGGAGAGACCTGTAGCGCCTCCCGGATGGTAGGAGGGTAAACAGTCCATGGTTGGGGTGAGAGCAGTCCTTGGCGATGCTGAGCGCCCTCCGCAGACAGCACTTGCTTTGGACGTTCATAATTGAATGCAATGCCACCAGTAAGACTTAACTTGGGTATTATATAAAGGCTCAACATAATTTCCTTGCTTTTGTTTGAGGAATCAGCTTTCAAATACGTTGTATACATGGCTGGAATCCTCTGTTCCTACTCCCTTATATAAAGTTGTATTATTTAGTTAACATTCACATTTTGCCTACCATATTATTTATTGTATTGCTAGATTAATCTTGAATCCATAACCTCTGATGTAGACCCAGTGAGACAATAATGTTATATAATTTGGGTGATGTAAAATGTACCAGAAAACCATCAGTCATCTAACAAAACCCTTATCCCCACATGACCCACCCACTTCCCTCACCCCCAGTGTTTTGGTAACAAATTTTCTTTCCATCTATATAATGCTGTCACATTCTCCACCCCTCTCATCTTCAATTTGTGCAGATAGGAACTTTTCACATCAATATGCTCCTCAATTCATACCATCAGGGGTGCCGGGGTGATGTCTGCCCTGTTGGCAGTCTCTTTGTCTTTTGACTCTTTTGTCATTATTTAGTTTGTTAAAAGTTTTGTTTTAATGTTTTTCGGTTTGTTTTATGTGGGGGGGGGGAGGGGATCGGGGGAAACTTTGTTTTCAGGTTCTTACCTTCCCGGAGATGTGATCCGATGGAGCTGAGGCCTCCTCGGACTGACTTTGACCCCTATCGTGGGGCACGGACTTAACATCGGAGCAGAACCCTTGCCTGGGATCGCTCCCACCGCGGACTTTAACATCAAGTGCTCGCAGTCTCGGGTGAGGCCGAGTCGGGAGCTCCAACGTCGCGGAATGTTCACCAGCCCCGACGCGAGGTTCGATCGTCCAGCGCGGGGAGCTGGCATCCCTTCGACGCAGGAGCTGATCGCCTCGACGCGGAGGGCCCAATCATTAAGATCATCTCTTCAACGGGGGCTCAAGGCCCACGACCGAGGAAGAACTAAGGGAAGGACTTGAACTTTATTTCGCCTTCCATCACAGTGAGGAATGTGTAGGAGTCACTGTAGTGGATGTTCATGTTAAAATGTGTTTTGAAGTGATCTGTTACTTTTAATTGTATGACTGACCTGACCAATGAAATTTCTTGTATGTTGCAAAACATACTTGGCGAATAAAGTGTGATTCTGATTCTGATTCTGATTCTGAATCTGATCATTTTCCATCACCTCTGGTTTAGGCTCACACATAATATCCTTTCAGGGCACTTAAATCTATATACGCTTGGCTACATACAGTACCTTTGTTGAATTATGATCAATGTAGGTTTTGGTTACTACCTCTTTTTATAATGATATACCGGGAGTCCAGAACCAGGAGCCACAGTTTAAGAATAAAGGGTAAGCCATTTAGAACGGAGATGAAGAAACACTTTTTTCACACAGAGGGTTGTGAATCTGTGGAATTCTTTGCCTCAGAAGGCAGTGGAGGCCAATTCTCTGGATGCTTTCAAGAGAGTTGGATAGAGCTGATAGAGCAGAGTCAAGGGACATGAGGAGTAGGCAGGAACAGGTTACTGATTGTGGATGATCAGCCATGATCACAGTGAATGGCGGTGCTGGCTCGAAGGGCCGAATGGCCTACTCCTGCACCTATTGTCTATTATCTATTGTCCATCCCATGATAGCTGTTATAATGACCATTACATTAAAAATAGTTTTGTATGTAGAAACCTGTGTCAAGGTGCAATTAAGAGCAGCTAGGTTAATATCACCATGTATTAAATATGAATGGACTCAATGAAGAACCAGAAATAGGCATGGAATTAAATGTTTAGAACAGAATCAAGCAAATATATGACATGTTTGAGCTTTCAAACAAAGAATAACTAACGATGGAGAATGTGTTAAAGCCTATAATCTAATCTAGGATTTTATTTGATGCCATTAATAAAGCCATATGGCACGAGGCGGGGCCTGGTATGTTGTTTTTTATAATTTTCTATATTTTGATATTGACATAATTCCCTTCAGAGAAATAAAACTGTAGATTTTAAATGAGCACCTTAGAATACATAAACCTTTAGTAGACTAGATTCTTCTGGTTGGTTCACGTCTGTGTAGCCTTCTGCATATGACTTCCAAACATATGAGTAAACGCTCTGTTTTTAAAATGTTATTCCTTCTTTATAAATACCTCCATAGTTTTTCTCTTCCCCTTTTCTGTAACCTTCAGCCCAACAATCGTCTGAAGATTCTGCGATCCTGCAACACTGGTCTTCTTAACTTTATTCACAACAGCACCTGGTGGTTTTGCCTTCAGCTAAACTCTCCGTCTCACTACTTATATAACCATATAACCATATAACAATTACAGCACGGAAACAGGCCATCTCGACCCTTCTAGTCCGTGCCAAACACATTTTCTCCCCTAGTCCCATACACCTGCGCTCAGACCATAACCCTCCATTCCTTTCCCGTCCATATAACTATCCAATTTATTTTTAAATGATAAAAATGAAACTGCCTCCACCACCTTCACTGGAAGCTCATTCCACAGAGCCACCACTTTGAGTAAAGAAGTTCCCCCTCATGTTACCCCTAAACCTCTGTCCCTTAATTCTCAAGTCATGTCCCCTTGTTTGAATCTTCCCTACTCTCAGTGGGAAAAGCTTTTCCACGTCAACTCTGTCTATCCCTCTCATCATTTTAAAGACCTCTATCAAGTCCCCCCTTAACCTTCTGCGCTCCAAAGAATAAAGACCTAACTTGTTCAACTTCTCTTTCCTTTTTGAAACTGCTCTTGAAGAACTATTTCTTGGATAGAGCCTTTGTTTATTTGCAATACTATCTGCTTGGAGACATTGGTTTGTTTCATAGAAACATAGAAACATAGAAAATAGGTGCAGGAGTAGGCCATTCGGCCCTTCGAGCCTGCACCGCCATTCACTATGATCATGGCTGATCATCCAACTCAGTATACTGTACTTGCATTTTCTCCATACCCCCTGATCCCTTTAGCCACAAGGGCCACATCTAACTCCCTCTTAAATATAGCCAATGAACTGGCCTCAACTACATTCTGTGGCAGAGAATTCCAGAGATTCACCACTCTCTATGTGAAAAATGTTTTTCTCATCTCAGTCCTAAAAGATTTCCCCTTTATCCTTAAACTGTGACCCCTCATTCTGGACTTCCCCAACATCATAACGTGTAATGTCTGTGCAAAGAGTTTTGAGGCATTTTGCTTTATAACAACAAGCTGGTGTTGAAATGTTATCAACATATATCTAACAGGGTAATAAACATTCAATGTGTTATGGATCTCAATTTTACAAAATTTGTAACATAATAAACAATGTAAACAAACATATTGAGAATAACATAATGTTCATGAAGTGTAATTAAGACAATAACTGTACAATAAAATAATCTACATATAAAACGTAATAGTTTAGTTGCAATTATAATTACATACATATTAATTAATATATGTACTATAAATATATTTCAATACACATTTAAATAATATTTGTACATTACTTTGGAAGTAATTATGCTCCATATTATTTATGCAGCTCTTGAACACAACTTTAATTTATTTTCAATCAAAAAAAAAAATTGCAAAGTTAGTTTTCATACAACTAAAATGCTTGTAATATAAATACTGAAGATGATAGCAATAAATGAAAACGTTGAACGGAAAATATTACAAGTAGTCAGCACAACAAATGCTTTCAATAGAAATTATATTAAACAAATTCTCTCGGCAGCTGCACAGCACGCATGAGATTGCGGGCAATGATTTCTTGTGCCTAGCTTCGTTGACAGCGTTCATTAATTTCATTCCAAAAATTAATTAAACCTATTTACATAGAAACATAGAAACATAGAAATTAGATGCAGGAGTAGGCCATTCGGCCCTTCGAGCCTGCACCGCCATTCAATATGATCATGGCTGATCATCCAACTCAGTATCCTGTACCTGCCTTCTCCCCATACCCTCTGATCCCTTAAGCCACAAGGGCCACATCTAACTCCCTCTTAAATATAGCCAATGAACTGGCCTCGACTACCCTCTGTGGCAGAGAGTTCCAGAGATTAACCACTCTCTGTGTGAAAAAAGTTCTTCTCATCTCGGTTTTAAAGGAATACCCCCTTATCCTTAAGCTGTGACGCCTTGTCCTGGATTTAGAAGGGGATGCATATGTGGGTGTTTTATTTAAAAGTATGTCAATAAATATTTTTTTGTAATTAGATCTATTAAACTGAACAATATACTGTACATAAAATGTAGATGTTTAAAGAAGAGAGACAGAAAATACTAGAGTGGGACGGGACATATAGAGTGGGCAAATTAATGGAAAAGATACTTAGAGATAATATATATAAGCATCTGGATAAACAGGGTCTGATTAGGAACAGTCAACATGGATTTGTGCCTGGAAGGTCATGTTTGACTAATCTTCTTGAATTTTTTGAAGAGGTTACTAGGGAAATTGACGAGGGTAAAGCAGTGGATGTTGTCTATATGGACTTTAGTAAGGCCTTTGACAAGGTTCCTCATGGAAGGTTGGTTAAGAAGGTTCAACTGTTGGGTATAAATGCAGGAATAGCAAGATGGATTCAACAGTGGCTGAATGGGAGAAGCCAGAGGGTAATGGTGGACGGCTGTTTATCGGGTTGGAGGCAGGTGACTAGTGGGGTGCCTCAGGGATCTGTGTTGGGTCCTTTGTTGTTTGTCATGTACATCAATGATCTGGATGAAGGTGTGGTAAATTGGATTCGTAAGTATGCAGATGATACTAAGATAGGGGGTGTTGTGGATAATGAAGAGGATTTCCAAAGTCTACAGAGTGATTTAGGCCATTTGGAAAAATGGGCTGAAAGATGGCAGATGGAGTTTAACGCTGATAAATGTGAGGTGCTACACCTTGGCAGGACAAATCAAAATAGGACGTACATAGTAAATGGTAGGGAATTGAAGAATACAGTTGAACAGAGGGATCTGGGAATAACCGTGCATAGTTCCTTGAAGGTGGAATCTCATATAGATAGGGTGGTAAAGAAAGCTTTTGGTATGCTAGCCTTTATAAATCAGAGCATTGAGCATAGAAGCTGGGATGTAATGTTAAAATTGTACAAGGCATTGGTGAGGCCAAATCTGGAGTATGGTGTACAATTGTGGTCGATCCCAATTATAGGAAGGATGTCAACAAAATAGAGAGAGTACAGAGGAGATTTACTAGAATGTTGCCTGGGTTTCAACAAATAAGTTACAGAGAAAGGTTGAATAAGTTAGGTCTTTATTCTCTGGAGCGCAGAAGGTTAAGGGGGGACTTGATAGAGGTCTTTAAAATGATGAGAGGGATAGACAGAGTTGATGTGGACAAGCTTTTCCCTTTGAGAATAGGGAAGATTCAAACAAGAGGACATGACTTCAGAATTAAGGGACAGAAGTTTAGGGATAACATGAGTGGGAACTTTACTCAGAGAGTGGTAGCGGTGTGGAATGAGCTTCCAGTGGAAGTGGTGGAGGCAGGTTTGTTGGTATCATTTAAAAATAAATTGGATAGGCATATGGATGAGAAGGGAATGGAGGGTTATGGTATGAGTGCAGGCAGGTGGGACTAAGGGAAAAAAGTTGTTCGGCACGGACTTGTAGGGCCGAGATGGCCTGTTTCCGTGCTGTAATTGTTATATATGGTTCTCTGGATAAAAGGAATGGGTGATGTTTTGTGTCAAGACCCTTCTTCAGACTGAGAGTCAGGGGAGAGGGAGACACGGAGCTAAGGATTCAGGTTTATAAGTATTTTAATTAGCACATTACCTGGAATGTTCTGTTCCTCCCAGACAAGGGAAATGTTTCAGCATAAACGTCCGACTGACTTCTCTGTTATTGTATTGTGAGTTAAATGTGAATATGTCACGTGGAGTAATGATATTCTAAGTCATTCTCGCAAATCCTTTGTGGACCACTGGCGTGGGGTCACTGACAGGGAAGGTTTTAATTAAAAATCTATTTTATGTTCACTGTTATAAATTGCAGCTAATGCATAATATTAGCTGTGTAAATACCTCTCGATATCAGTAACTCCAACTCCAGCTATTAGTGTAAACACCTCTCGATATAAGTAACTTGGTTCCAAATTTTGTCAATAAATTAACCGTGTGTAATTGTAATCTTTTAATAGATTCATCTAAATGTCTGGCACCTATGTATGTACCTCTTTCAGATTTCTAAATACATCTTTTGTTGTGCCCCTATTGTCTGAAATACCTGCTGAGTTTATATAAATTAATATAAAACCCCGGAGCTAAGGGAAATAGATGTAGTGGTGCATTGGCATTTTTATTCAGGATAAAGCATAAAATCATTTTAAAGAAGCTAGGGAAGAGTCAAAGAGTTACTACCTGTGACTGAACTCAATTATTGTAAAGTGACATCTTCAGCAAAGATGTCTTGGTACTGTATTATTTCCTATAATATTGTAAAATGAATGCCCTGTATATATAATGTAAATTGTACAGCTACAACTTGGCACAGCTTAAACTACATTATGAATATATAATCAGGAATCATATTTGAATTTCCTGTAACAATTTCATATGTGTCTGTATATATTATTATACTCATGTCATAGAAAAAGTACGTTTGTTCAAGCATTTTTGTGTACCTTCAATTTTCCAGCATCTGCAGTTCCTTCTTGAACTAACTTTACTGTACCATTTTACTGTTGTGTGGTGTCTTTTTAAAATAGCTGTTTTTTTTTTTTCCTTTTCCTCCCTCCCTCCCACAAATATGTAATATGTGAATATTCTGTTTGGTTGGTTGTCCGTTTGTTTTTTTTTGCACAATTCGCGAGCATTGCCACTTTTCATTTCACTGCATATCTCGTATGTGTATGTGACGAATAAACGTGACTTGACTTGACTTGACTTGAAAGCACTCATGAAAAACTAACTGGTTAAACATGTAGCAGTGCAGGATTAGTCTTACTGGTAAAAATTAACATTGATACAACGTAGTAACTTCATAATTTTTGTTCTTTGACGATGCAGCATATTAGCAGTAGATGAAGCCCCCAATGTGGTCTAAATGCCTATTGTTAATAGTTCTCACTATAGAGATTTCCCATTATTACAGGTTATTTCCAAGAAATAATAGATTGTCCATTGCTCAATATTTACTATATATTATAATTATTTACCATGCCTCGCTTGCTTTTGTGTGCCATGCTTTTAATGTCAAAAGCAAGGAATCTGTACGCTTTATTTTTGTGCATCAGTATATATGCCTTCAAATAGTATTTATATTACTAATTAAATTGGTGAAAGTCTTCACAAATTTACTGACTATAACAGATTTATTGTTCCAAGGAGCCTCCTATATACAAATCAATGAATTATAATCTTATGCACTTTTCCGCAGTACGTGATGTTCCCAAGCCTTCGTGCCAAATGTAATGATAATCTGCAGGGCAAGGCCTCTACTATCCCACTCATTGACTGCAACGTGAATGATGATAAGTCAAGGCCATACAGCATGTGATCCTTTCTGTTGCAAGAGATAAGTTTGCAACAAAAACATCGGGAGGTACGGGATACAAGCAGGTACGGGATACTGAGTTGGATGATCAGCCATGATCATATTGAATGGCGGTGCAGGCTTGAAGGGCCGAATGGCCTACTCCTGCACCTAATTTCTATGTTTCTATGTTTCTATCCTGAAATCTAGTAATGAAAAGATTTAGAAACACTAATTAGTTGTGAAATATAGAAAATATGGCTCTTCAGGATCTAAAGTTTGTCCAACAAGATGGTCGACTGCTAGTTTACACCGAAGATAGACATAAAATGCTGGAGTAACTCAGCGAGACAGGCAGCATCTCTGGAGAGAAGGAATGGGTGATGTTTCAGGTCGAGACCCTTCTTCAACTACTAGCTGTTAGATATTCCTTATACCTTGCTGTTTTGGGGAATAATCTCTGCAAATGTTATACAACAACAATGAAGTAATAACCAGATAATTTCCATTTTATTGCTCTTGTTTGATAAGTAAATATTGACTCGAACATTGATTGAACTTCCCTATTGCATGGTATATGTATGGTGCTTTGGTTTAAATATGACCCCAAAACTGACATCCCAGTTGTACAACATTAAGTGCAGACCAAAACACTGGGCAAAATTATAATCTCCAGGGACTTTTGAAAAATAATTATTTCGGATTTATTAAAGGGCATTAAAATCTAAAAATGAACATGGATAAGAATCAACAATGGAAATAGTGCTTAAAGCTTCGACCCAGCTTTCAGATGCTGATTGTTTTCCCTCGTTTATTTTTTCGTTACCAATTTTATTAGTGTTTATTTCAGAGGTGTAGCATGGAAACCCACAAGTCATTGTGATGTGGGAGGGAAACCAGAGGACCTGGAAGACACCCGCATGTCACAGGGAAGGCAGGCAAACTCCACACATAGTGCTTTTTCCTTTTATTCTATTAAAGAAAATCCTTTCCTGGGATGTTTTAATTCTTTAGTCTGCAGACTGATTAATATGATTGTAATATGAAATATTTCCAATGTAATTTATTAAATATGGAAGAGCAATTTTTGAGTCACCCTGATGATTCTTATTGTAAAATATTCTGGGCACCATGCCTCTGGAAGAATATATCAGCCTTGACGAGGGTGTAAATCAGATTCACTAAATTACACCCTAGTTAACAATGTTTGAATAATAAGGCTGGGTTGCTACATCGAGGCTTGCATTTACTATCTTAGCTATTTAAGAAATAATTGACTTCAGGTGTTTCCAATAGTTAAAGAATTTAAGAGGATAAATGTGGAGAAACTTTTTTTCTCTGATTGGGAAGTCAAAAACATCTCATAATTGGAGCAAGGACAGGCAAGGCTGATATCAGGAAAAATACTTGTTTATACAAAACCTAGTGACAATCTGTAGCTCTTACCGTCAGCCCACATGGTCCCAATTAAAAAACTGACAATGAGAGATTTTACGAGGAGATATAACAATTCCAACGTGTTATATCGCGTTAAGATGCGAATCAACCTTGATTCAGTTGGGTGATGGAATAGGATCGAATTACCAAATGGCCTTGTCTTGTGCGCCTACATTCAAAATAAAATGTTTAGATAAACAAGGACTAACACAATGTTGCATAACTCTTGGCGAGGTTTTATTTAACATACAGAAACCGCGGAAAACAACACTAAGGAAGACACCTCGCTCAAATTGCAAGGCGCAGGAGATCATTGAGATTTACACCACAGCATTGTTATTCCCTACAGTGTCTTTTCAGCTTCAGATTCTAAAAATAACCGCGGGGTCTGAATGCATTCGGACCTCGATCAAAGGCTTCATTGTGCTTTCTCGTCACTTTTTGCGATATTCCGGCAGATGATGGAGAATCCAACCCGCTGGTCCAAGAAGGCTCATTGCGAAAACGGATAAACACACAACAGTCGCCTGTAAAAACCCGCACAAATAGAATTGAAAAATAAACACGATTGGCGTTTTACAAATCCGTAAATCTGTGTAATGGGGATGGGGGAGGGGGAGTAACACTGGCAAATGCTAAAGTTACACTGAGAGGGTAAAACAAAGTTGGTGACCACCCTTTTATAAACAAGGAGATTAAATAAAATCTATATAAGACAAAGGGCCAATGGTATTACAGAAACACACATTAAACAGCCAGCGCGTCGCCAGAGCGGATTTCAAAGTAACTGTATTGGAATAACAAATGCGAAACTCTAAACTTCCATTCAATGAACTAAAACGTTGTAAGATCGCGTCTCCGGGAAGTTGGAGTGATTTTGAAAATTAAGGCAATTTCCAAAAAGAGAGTTTTGCACTGCGGCTTTTCCAACAAGTGGTTAGAGTGAGTGTACGTGCCGGTCGCCAGGTTGCACTCACTGGGGAAAGACACGGCGATGCCATGGAAACTAACTTACCAAAGGGCTGATTTTCTCTTTCGGCGGTTTTCCGTAGACATTCGCCGTCTGCATTAAAGTCTGTTTCCTGGCCAAGCGGCGACCAAGCACCCCACCGATAACGCCCGACATGGTCTTTGCTTCTGTCCGTGCGTGGCCCGGTTCAAACTCCAACTAGGCTTTCTCACGGTCAGCGCCAAGCCGGCGAGGGCTATTTGATTTGGCAGTCAGTCCCAGAGGGATG
Organism: Leucoraja erinaceus; assembly: GCF_028641065.1. Taxonomy (NCBI): domain Eukaryota; kingdom Metazoa; phylum Chordata; class Chondrichthyes; order Rajiformes; family Rajidae; genus Leucoraja; species Leucoraja erinaceus. Next base: position 1,719,224 of record NC_073385.1, on the reverse strand, counting down.
GACCAGTGACATCCATCCAGCTGTGGAGACATCAGTCCAATGCAAGGCCATTTAACATTGCAACCGAGAGCGGAGTTGAAATTACTTACACTCAGTTATTATTCGAATTAATAAAGTCCAATTACGAACAATTAATGTTCAAATTTTATAGAGGGCTTCAAAATATATATTTTCACCATTGACAGGAAATCCCAAAGCGGCGGGAATCTTTACTGTGTGGAGTACAATGTGTTGCCTTGTGCTTCAACTTTAGAGCCGACAATAAACTTTAAACACGTTAGGTAAAGTTCCCGTCATCGCTTTCGTCGAAATGATACCCTTTTATGCCTCGTCGGATTGGACAATCTACCCTCGTTCACGCACTAATTTCTCGGGGATGGGCAAATTATCAGATATTCTACAATTTATTTTCTCCCACTGTTCTAGAGGAGTTTTGGGCTTGCATTGATTGTGCTGACGTGACAACGGTGACCACCAAGAAGCATCAGATACAACAACAAAAAGAAGCATCAGATTCCTGTTTGATTCCAGAAACATTGGAGCCAGGAAATATTTAGCTCAACCCACGCTCACTCTCCTCACTCTCCAGAAGATTGGGTCACGCTCTTCCTTTTTTCAGTTTTCGGGTTTTTTCCCCCGACTGTTTAAAAATTATACTTAACATTCAAAGGTGCACGAACTAATCTTGAAAATGTCCACCTCGTCGTTTGCAACTGCAGCTTCCTTTAAATCCTTGTGTGGTCTGTTTGAGTCAACTTGGTAACTCATTTAATGCTCGAAGAAATAATTATTATTAAACATTAATAAAATGATTACATAATTATATGGAACAGATGGACATTTAAGCGGTGAAATTGCAGATTAAATTTTAATCTGACAACTGCGAGGTGTCATATAAAGAGAGGTTGAATGGACGTGAATTAATGATGAATGAATGACAAACTTGGATTGCTGTTGCTGGAGCATCAGAGGATGAGCAGTGACCTGATAAAAGTTTATAAAAGTACGAGAGGCTTAGATAGTAGAAGGTGGACAAAAATGTTGGAGAAACTCAGCGGGTGAGGCAGCAGCTATGGAGCAAAGGAATAGGCGACGTTGCGGGTCGAGACCCTTCTTCAGACTGATGTGGGGCGGAGGGGAGGGAGGGTGAAGAAAGGAGGAGGTGGAGACAGTAGGCTAAGGGAGAGCTGGGGAGAGGAGGGGAAGGAGGGAGAAAGCAAGGACTACCTGAAATTGGAGAAGTCAATGTTCATACCGCTGGGGTGTAAACTACACAAGTGAAACATGAGGTGCTGCTCCTCCAATTTGCGGTGGGACCTCACTCATGGCCATGGAGGAGGCCCAGGACAGAAATGTCAGATTCGGAATGGGAGGGGGAGTTGAAGTGCTGAGCCACCGGGAGATAGGTAGTCTGACTGTTCTTCCCAAGGTGGATATGTAAATTACTAGGTAATGTCAATTCCCCTTACGTTTAAGGTTTAAGGGGAAAGGTTTAAAGGAGATTTGTGAGGCAAGTCCCCGTTTTACACAGAGTGCATTGTTTTTGTCTTTGCCGTATTATTGTCTTGAAATAGATTGCACTATTCAACTGCAAAGTGAGTTTTGTGAAAATGTCACAAAAACATGAGGAATTTTCAGCTAAACTGCATGGATAGGTGAAAGCACTTCCTCTACACTAATTATCGACACCAGTGCCCCGTAGGGTTCTGTTCGTCGACCCCTATTACATTCCCTATACACTCATGACAGTATGACCAAATTCACCTCTAACTCTATCTACAAGTTTGTAAACAACTCCACGGCTAGATCACAAACAATGAAGAGGCAGGGTACAGGAAGGAGATAGAGAACTTAGTTACACCGTGTCAGGATAATAGCCTCTCCCTCATTGTCAGCAAGACAAAGGAGCTAGCTATTGGCTTCAGGAAGCGCAGTGGAGTAAATACATCAATCAACATCAATGCTACCGGAGTGGGCATGGTTGAGAGCTTTAAATTATCATGTGCTAATATTACCAATGATCTGTCGTGGACCAACCACATTGATATGACGACCAACGCCTCCACTTCCTTAAGACCGAGGAAATTTGGCGCGTCTCCAATGCTTTCTGTGTTGCATTTGCAGATGTTTGTACAGCAAACCCTAGTTTTAATGAACCTCTTTATAATGGATTTTGATTATAACTGACAGACCTTGTCTCGCACCCCTCCATAAAGGGAGGGGAGGGGAGGGGATGGGATGGGATGGAAGGGGAGAGGGGGAAGGGAGGGGAGGGGAGGGAATGGAAGGGGAGAGGGGGAAGGGAGGGGAGGGGAGGGGGGGGAGGGGATGGAAGGGGAGGAGGGGAGGGGGGGGGGGGGGGGGGGGGGGAGGGGAGGGGGGGATGGAAGGGGAGAGGGGGAAGGGGGGGAGGGGAGGGGGGGGGGGGGAAAGGGGAGAGGGGGAGGGGATGGGTGGGGGGGGGGAGGGAAGGGGAGGGGGGGTCTAGGGGAGAGGGGGAAGGGAGGGGAGGGAGAGGGGGAAGGGAGGGGAGGGAGAGGGGAAAGGGAGGGGAGGGAGAGGGGGAAGGGAGGGTCTAGAGTGGTGTCTGTTGGTGCCATTTCTCCACTATAACCGAGTAAGGGACTACTATAATTGTATGTCGTAGAAACAAAGAACTGCAGATGCTGGTTAATACATAAAGTGCTGGAATAACTCAACAGGTCGGGCAACTTCTCTTGAGAACGTGGATAGGTGACGTTTTGGGTCGGGACCCTTTGTCAGACTGATTCAGTCAGCTGAGTTACTCTGGCACTTTATGTCATTTCATCTTAAAACTGGGCGCTGATTGCGCTGGTCTGCACCAGCCAGCCCCTTTTTCACCAAGTGCCGCACAGACCTATCGACACAGCTGTTGTTGCGGCCACAATGTAGCCCCTGTGGACAACGCTTTCTTCGGGCTATCGACAGGACGCACTTGGGGCCCCCTTCCCTCTCCCCCCTCTGCAGTCGCCGACATCGTCCAAGGTGGAGCATGTCAGCGACTTTGGTGGAGAAGGAGCTGGTGGTGGAGGGGGAAGAGGGCAAGCTGATAAAGTGAAGCGAGGGGGTGCGAGACAAGGTCTGTCAGTTATAATCAAAATCCATTATAAAGAGGTTCATTAAAACTAGGGTTTGCTGTACAAACATCTGCAAATGCAACACAGGAAGCATGCTGTCTTGTCGTATCACAGCTCAGCTCTGCCCAAGACCGCAATGAACTGCTGAGTTGTGGACGTAGCCCAGTCCATCACATAAACCAGACTGCCCACCATTGACCCCATTTACACTGAATGCTGCCTCGAAAAACAGAATCCAACAAAATTGAGACTTTTCCCACCCCCCAGTCATTCCTTCTTCTCCCTGCTTCTGTCTGGTAGAAGGTGCAAAACCAAGATCATAGAGCGATGCAAAGCTTGCAACTGTTCACCACCACACTCAGGAATAGTTTCTTCCTCGCTGTTATCAGGCTTCTGTACAGTCGTTCCGTAAGGTACGGCCCGATCACCTCCACCCCATTGTCTATGGAACAGGTGCACTACAATGCTGAGAACTGTATCTGCACTCTGTATCTTCCCCTTTGCTCCGTCTATTTTAGAAACATAGAAACATAGAAATTAGGTGCAGGAGTAGGCCATTCGGCCCTTCGAGCCTGCACCGCCATTCAATATGATCATGGCTGATCATTCAACTCAGTATCCCGTACCTGCCTTCTCTCCATACCCTCTGATCCCCTTAGCCACAAGGGCCACATCTAACTCCCTCTTAAATATAGCCAATGAACTGGCCTCAACTACCCTCTGTGGCAGAATTTGAGTTTGATTTGATTGTATTTATATAGTGTGATCAAATAACGTGCAAAACAAAGCTTTCCATTGTACTTCTCCACATGCCACAATAATAAACTTAAGCCAGAATCCATTTTGAGTATATTTTGTATTATCCCAAACGATTTTGCTTAATACTGTGCCTGTAAATACTTCCTATTCACCACTCCCCCAGTTATTTGAATGATGTTCAAATCCTTCCTGATTACAATCAGCTTTAATTCTTTCACTGCGACTTAAATATTGTTATTCCTCTCTCAGATTAATCAAAACAAGAGCAATTTAACCAGACCAATCACTAAGTACGTATGACAGATTATTTGCAAATGTCTGCTGACTAGAACTAGACCTTGAGTTTTCTCTGCCACATACTGACCAGCTGTATTTCCAACATTCTGTTTTTATTGCAATTTTCACATGCTGTTTGCACATTGAGGCACAAAGCTTGTTTTCCACTTACATTAGCACAATCACAATGATGTGGTCAGAAGTTTAATTTCAGTTGGGAATTCCATAGATAGCAATTTGCATGGGTAGCTGCAGTAGAGTTGTAGCCTTCGTCATACAAGTAACCAGCATGACATATTCTGATGAATAGAAATTCTGAATCAATGCTATAAGATTGTTCTGTAAGACAAAATGGTTGGCCAGGTAGACTGAAACAAAGGACATAAGATGGCTGCTGACCAGGCTTGCTGGAACAGGCTGTTAGGAGGGAATACACAATGTCTTGCAGTTACTGCGTAGTCATGAATAAAGGATCACAGGCCCAGTCTGACAAGATTGAGGAATACACAACCCCCCCCCCCCCTTGCCAGGAAGACTAAGGGATGTACTGGTCTGAGATTATGTGTGGTTCCTCTATCATCCCCTTATATGTACATACTTGGTTTCCTGTATTCTTCGTACGTGTCGGTTCTTTGATCGGGGGGGGAATGTGGGAGGTGCTAAACGGTGGCATTAACATATAAAGAGCCTTGCAATTAAGGGCAGGCAGCTTGACTCTTTGCCAGGTTGTAACCTCTGTGAAGACTCCTGCTCAATAAACGTACGTTTAAAGCAACCCCAGTGCCTGGTCGATTATTGTCGAAACAACCGATGTGAGAGAGAAATGTGAATGAACAATTCCATACAACACAATTACAATTTAAAGACCATCTCTCAATGATTTATCCTAAAGGCTGCTACATGAAGATGTTGTGTACAACAACTTCTCATTAACTAAACTCATGGTCTCACGGAAGGGCTTTGATCTTTTTTGCACTAGTTTTGGGCTTATTTGTTGACTTTTTTGTTGATTGTATGTGATCTGAGTATTGTGTTTACAGGCTTGCTGTGCTGCTGCAAATAAGAATTTCATTGTTCCATTATCACTACATAGGACATGTAAGTTGGATGATCAGCCATGATCATATTGAATGGCGGTGCAGGCTCGAAGGATCGAATGGCCTACTCCTGCACCTATTTTCTATGTTTCTATGTAAACGCTTTTGACTTGACTCTGAGAAGCTATAATAATTGCAGCATCTAGGAGTCAGCTTTGCATTTGGATATCCAGTTGCAAACCTCTTCTACGACTTGAAAAGGGTTGTCCTTCATTTTTGGTTGCACATGAAGTCCACTTCCAGCTCTTTGGTCACTGGAAGCTTAGACCTCCACCTAGGTCCACATCTCAACCTGGCCAAGGAGGCAAAATCAAGTTGCGTTTATTTTCATATGCGCAAATACCGTGGGGTATAGGTACAATGAAAGGGTTGCTTGTAGCAGCAACATAGGCACGTGGACTCCAGACAACTCATACAGAACATAATCATACATCAATTAGTTATGCAACTTACATAATATCTGACTTCCTGAAGGATGTAACCCGTACATATTTGGGGGAGAACTTGTATTATTGCAAAAGCAAAATAGAAAACAAGTCCATCATAGTGCAAGATGTGATCTGCAGGGTTCTGTTCCTGAAGGTTCAGCAAGAAGCTGCTAGCTGTGGTAAAGTAGCTGTGGGAATTCAGGCTTCTCTACCTGCTGCCTGTCTGTAGCATCGAGAAGAGGGAATGTGCAATACTGGTGGACCCCGATTATAGATGCTGCCTTCTTAAGCATGCCATAAACATATACAGGTGCACAACCTTTTATCCGGAGTTCCGGAAACCGAAAAACTCCGAAAACCGGCCATTTTTTCCAGGATGTTGTCTGCACACCAAAGCTCGCGTTTGGCGCCAAAATTGACCCGAAACGACCCACGGTCAACCCAGGTCTGTACTACTGTAGCGGCTGCCTCCTCCCCGGAAACGGGGAGACACTTAAACATCTGTAAATCATTGCTTAAATGTTAGTCAGTTAGTTTGGAGGGCTTTTATGTGAAAGGGGGTGGGGGGGGGGGGGTGTTGAAGGGGTAAACTTTAATTCTTAGTCCCCTACCTGGTCGGAGAAGTGGGGAGCGGTCAATGCCTTACCGGGTCGCCGTGCGGTAAGCTCCGCAGCGCTGTGGCCGCCAACTCCCAGCTGGGGGCTGCGGGCGGCGCCGGTTGTAGCTCCGACCCCGGCAACTCTACCCCTGGCTGCGAGGCGATCCAAATCCAGCGCCGCCCGCGGCCGGATCCCCAGCTCCGCGAATGTTGGGAGTCGGCGGCGTCGCAGCGCTGGGATACCAGCGGGAAACGGGCAATGCCTTACCGGGTCGCCGTGCGGTAAGCTCCGGGTCGCTGTGGCCGCCAACTCCCAACATTCGCGGAGCTGGGGCTGCGGGCGTCCGGCAGCGGGCGGCGCTGGATTTGGAGCCGCGCAGCCAGGGGTAGAGTTGCCGGGGTCGGAGCTCCAACCGGCGCCACCCGCGGCCGGACGGAGCCCCCAGCTCCGTGATGTTGGGAGTCGCCGACCAGGTAGGGGACTAAGAATTAAAGTTTCCCCCTTCATCCCTACTCCACCACCGCCACCACATAAAATCCCTCCAAACTAATTGACTAACATTTATGCAATGATTTACAATGATTCTCCCGGTCTCCGGGGAGGAGGCAGTCGCTCCAGACTTTTCAAGCCGCCCGCGCTACCTACCTAATCTACGCTAAAAATCTTCCATTCGGAAATCCGAAAATGTCCGAAATCCGACAAGTGTCTGGTCCCAAGGCTTTCGGATAAAAGGTTGTGCACCTGTATAGCAATACATGAACATGGAGCCCTGTTATCCTAACTATGTGTCACTCGTCTGCACCCACATCCTTGTCCAGACGCCTCTGAAGGGGTTGTGAATCATAAGGCCTTTTCCGACTGGTTGGTAATGAAATTGAGCACATTCTTTACATAGTGGTCTCACTATGTCATTACCAAGGAGGCAGCATACATTTAACAAATTCAACACCACAGTAACATAATCTTACGAATCAACCAAGTTGATACAATGTTTCCAGGAAATTAGTGCGAAACTTTCAGTTTTAAACCTCGTTAATTAAATGTCGTTGAAGTTGGGTTGTCACAATTGTCCAGTGTAGAAACATGCTCCTTTGGCCCACTGAATCTGTGCTGACCATCGAACGGCCATTCCTGTCATTCACCGACACACCAAAGTTTATTCTATTCTCTACTCTACTCACTCTATACTCATGACTGTGTAACCAGACACAGAGCGAACTATATCTTCAAGTTCGCCGATGGTACCACCGTTGTTGGACGAATTACAGATGGTGACCTTTAAGAATAAGGAGACCTTTAAGAATAAGGAGTAAGCCATTTAGAACGGAGACGAGGAAACACTTTTTCTCACAGAGTGGTGAGTCTGTGGAATTCTCTGCCTCAGAGGGCAGTGGAGGCAGGTTCTCTGGATGCTTTCAAGAGAGAGCTAGATAGAGCTCTTAAAAATAGCAGAGTCAGGGGATATGGGGAGAAGGCAGGAACGGGGTACTGATTGGGGATGATCAGCCATGATCACATTGAATGGCGGTGCTGGCTCGAAGGGCCGAATGGCCTACTCCTGCACCTATTGTCTATTGTGATGAATCAGAGTATAAAAGCAAGATCGAACGATTGACCAATTGGGGCCAGCACAACAACCTGGCACTCAATATCAGTAAAACCAATGAACTAAGTGTGGACTCTGGAAGAGGAAGGGTGAGGACCCACAATCCTGTTTATATCAATGGGATGATGGTGGAGTGAGGCAAAGCTTTAAATTCCTGGGTTTGCATATTTCCAAAGTTCTTTCCTGGACCCAGCACACTGATGCAATAATAAATAAACATCAACACTTCTACTTCCTGAGATTACAGAGATTCGGTATGTCAGAGAGGATTCTCTTGAACTTCTACAGGTGCACAGTAGAGAGCATATTGACTGGTTGCATCGTGGCCTGGTTCAGCAACTTGAATACCCAGGAGCGGAAATGTCTGCAAAAAGTTGTGAACGCTGTCCATCAAAGGGATTTATCGGAGTCACTGCCACAAAAAGATTCGGTAGGCGGCGCGACTCTTGTCAGCAGCGGCCTCTGCAGCCCGTCTGTGTTTTTATTATTTTTTGTCTATGTTTTTATGTAGTTTTTGTTATTTTTTGTTGGGGTATGTGTGTGTGGGGGGGGGTAACTTTTAAAATCTCTCCCTGCACGGGAGACCCGACCTTTTCTTTGTCGGGTCTCCGTTGTCGTTGGGGCTGCAACGAGGAGCGGCCTCCAACAGGAAGACCGGGGGCTCTGGTGCCGACGACTCACCTCACCGTCGCGGAGCTGGCCGAGTCCAGAGCGGGTGGAGCGGTGGTGGAGCGCTGCTGCTGCTGCGGCCCGACCTCCGGAGATTCGGAGGCTGCAACTGCGGGTCTGGCGGACAGCGGCACTGGGAGCCCGCGGGTCCCTGGAGGGAGACCGCTTTTCAGGGCTCCCGCAACGGCGACTTCTCCCGCCCGAGTTGCGGGGTCGAAGAGCTCCTGGAGCGGGGCCTGACATCACCGCCCCGCGCGGCTTGGAATGGCTGCGGGACTCTGCGAGCGCACGCCGGGGGCTCTAACATCAAGAACCCGGTGTGCGACCTTGCATCACCCGGCGTGGCTTTAATGGCCACGGGACAATCGCCATCGCCAGCCAGGGGCTTTGACTTTGACACTGACATCGATCGGGGAAAAGAGTGCAGTGGAGAGATAAGTTTATTTGGCCTTCCATCACAGCGATGTGATGGATGTTTATGTAGATGATGTTGTGTCTCTGGTCTATTTGTATTTGTAATGTATGGCTGCAGAAACGTCATTTCGTTTGGACCTCAAGGGGTCCAAATGATAAATAAATTGTATCTTGTATCTTGTAAAAAGGCAGTCAGCATCATCAATTACCCACACCATCGTGGCCATACACTCATTTCACCCCTGCCATCAGGAAACATAGAAACATAGAAACATAGAAATTAGGTGCAGGAGTAGGCCATTCGGCCCTTCTGCCTGCACCGCCATTCAATATGATCATGGCTGATCATCCAACTCAGTATCCCATCCCTGCCTTCTCTCCATACCCCCGATCCCCTTAGCCACAAGGACCACATCTAACTCCCTCTTAAATATAGCCAATGATCTGGCCTCAACTACCCTCTGTGGCAGAGAGTTCCAGAGATTCACCACTCTCTGTGTGAAAAAAGTTCTTCTCATCTCGGTTTTAAAGGAATTCCCCTTTATCCTTAAGCTTTGACCCCTTGTCCTGGACTTCCCCAACATCGGGAACAATCTTCCTGCATCTAGCCTGTCCAACCCCTTAAGAATTTTGTAAGTTTCTATAAGATCCCCTCTCAATCTTCTAAATTCTAGAGAGTATAAACCACCCCCTCTATCCAGCTCTTTCTTTCATAAGACAGTCCTGACATCCCATTGCATATTGTTCTGGTGAACCGTTGGGCACTCCCTCTATGTAATGTCCTTATAGATTTATAGACCAAAACTGTACGCAATACTCCAGGTGTGGTATCATATATACCCTGTACAACTGCAGTAGTGTCTCTGCTGTGTACTCATATCCTTTTGCAATGTAAGATACAGGAGCCTGAAAACTGTAAAGTCCAGGATCAGGAACAACTTCTGCCTACAGCCATCTGGCTATTAAACACTACACCCTCTAATAAGCTCTGAACTACAATAGACTATTATTATTATTATTATTATTATTATTATTATTATTATTATTATTATTATTGCACTACTATTGTTTGTTTTTTGGGTATGTGTGTATGTATGTATATATATATATATATGTGTGTGTGTATGTGTGTATATGTATATATACTATATATATATAGGATTTATATAGATATATCTATATATATCTATATAACTAAAAGTCTCATCTTGACCACTTCCTGTTTACGCTGTATATTTATTTTAGAAAAAAACGCTACCATATATCACTATGATTTTTGACCATCATACTCACAGTCCTCGTCCGCTGAGGCAGCCCCGAGGATTTTTCCAATCGATGAAAAATAAAAAAGTTATGAGTGTTTAAAAAATCTTGAGATCAGCTGATTGGTCCTCTCGCCTGTCAATCACCACAATGAAGGTAACGCCCCTTCAAGTGGGGACAGGACTATAAAACCCCAGATGCCTGGACGTAGGTCAGTCACTCTGGAAGATCCCGAGGGAGAGTCCACAACTGATTTTCTAAGCTATGAATCAACTGAACTGTGAGTCTGCAATGTACTTGCAATAAATGATTTGTTAGCCCTTAATGACAATGCAATGAGTTGTTTGGCAATTTGGTGGCCTGCACTCTGCTTGAAATCCTATTAAATTAAATTTGGTGGCCTGCACTCTGCTTGAATTGCTATGAAATGGAATTTGGTGGCCTGCAGTCTGCTTAAAATTTTATGAAATGGAATTTGGTGGCCTGCACTCTGCTTGAAATGGAATTTCAAGGAATAGCCGTGAATGAACTGCCAGCACACCAGCCCTGAATAACTGATCTGCCAGCACACCAGCCCCGAGTGACTCAACTGATCTGCCAGCCCACCAGCCTTGAGTGACTCAGCTGCCAGCCCACCAGCCCTGAGTGACTCCGCTGCCAGCCCACCAGACCAGAGTGACTGAACTGCCAGCCCACCAGGCCTGAGCTGCCAGCCTACCAGGCCTGAGTGACTGAGCTGCCAGCCCACCAGGCCTGAGTGATTGAGCTACCAGCCCAAGAATCCATGTGGCCCACAATGTCCATATTAGCCCTCTGGAAACCACTCCCTTTGGCCCACAACCCCACCCCCCTAGCCCTCCCCCAAACCCCCCCCCCCCCCCCCCCCCCCCCCCCCCCCCACCCACCAATATTGGAATTGGTGGAGAGGTGGACTATTGCATTGGGAGACCCCCTCTCCCGTGTGAACATGGGACCCAACGGGTCCCACTTAGTCTAGTATATATATAACACTGTAAACAATATGATGAATGAGAGAGGAAAAAAAAGTTCAGTATATATATATATATATATATATATATATATATATTTCAAGCAGAGTGCAGGCCACCAAATTCCATTTCATAAAATTTTAAGCAGAGTGCAGGCCACCAAATTCCATTTCATAGCAATTCAAGCAGAGTGTAGGCCACCAAATTTAATTTAATAGGATTTCAAGCAGAGTGCAGGCCACCAAATTGCCAAACAACTCATTGCATTGTTATTAAGGGCTAACAAATCATTTATTGCAAGTACATTGCAGACTCACAGTTCAGTTGATATATATATATATACTGAACTTTTTTTCCTCTCTCATTCATCATATTGTTTACAGTGTACTACGTTTACATAGTCTGTTGTGCTGCTGCAAGTAGGAATTTAATTGTTCTATCTGGGACATATGACAATAATACACTCTTGACTCTTATTTATGAAGGCAATTAACTCACCAATCCAGCCATCCTTTGAATATGTGAGGAAACTGAAGCATAGGAGAAAACCTTCGTGGTCAAAGGGAGAATGTGCTAACTGCACCAGGCAGCACTGGAGGTCAGGAACGAGCCAGGATCACTGGTGCTGTGAGGCAGCAACTCTCGTAGCTGTGGACTGTGCTTTCCCATGTGTGGATCATTCTCTACTACAGTCTTAATTCTATCAACCAGTCTACGTGGAAAAAAAATGGAAAGTAATGTATTCATTTCTTTGAGAATAAAGAGGTAACAATATCTAAAGGCAAAACAGGAAGTAGTGGAGACACTTAGATCAGGTGACATCAGTGTTAATGTTTCAGATTAAAGATACCTTGTCATAACTGAAAAGTGAGAAAACAACCGGATTTTAATTTTAATGGATTTTAATTTGCAGAACAAAGCTAAAGCCACTTTTCAAAATACCAGTGGAACTTTTTTTTGTCGTTTTAAAACTTGTCAGAAAATTCAGATTCAGATTCAGATCAGATTCAATTTTAATTGTCATTGTCAGTGTACAGTACAGAGACAACGAAATGCATCATGCAAACAAAATTGAACCCATTTCAGGCCAAGTGGAACATAATAACCACACTTACACTTTCTGTATGGTAGCAAGTTATTTTAAGATGATTTGTAAACAGGAGAGTACTATGTGTTCTCTCAAACTAATATCTGTATTGCCCAAAAGTTCAAGAATATTGGTTAACTAAGCAGAAAGTTCCCAGAACTTGAACATTATTTTACTGCTAGTCCCTGAACATACATCTCTGAACATATGATCCTTTTCTGTAAATGAAAGAACATCATTAGTGCACAGTGAATAATATACCATACCAAAACGGACAAATACAGCAATATGAAAAGGTATTATTTATATTCACCACAGTGAAAGCTTTCTTCAAATTCAAAGGCATTGTTCAAAACTGTAACATTACACTTTCAATTACGCTTTGGAGTTCAAATCAACTGGCAACTATTGTGGATCTTGAATTCTTTTTAATTCGCAGCTGTACTCAAAAGCTCTATTCAAAAGCAGCACCATTGACCATGGTTTGGAGCCACCAGTCCACTGCTTCATTGATGGTAGTCGTCACTGACAGTAACTTCATTTGATTAAGTTAATGACTGGAACTCTGTGTACGGTGTGGCCTGAAACATCTGAAACAAAAAAATTATAAAAATTCCTAAAATGTATTGAGGTGAATTGTTTTTAGTCAGCATATATTAAATTTAACAGGGGGAGGAGGGGGGTAAGTAGCTGGAAGTGGGAAAAGTGGTGGTGTAAAATCCAGATTCATTCTTATGGGAATGAAACTGGTCAGGTTGAAAATGTATCAAGCTTTTTTTAAATGACAACAAATTTAATACAGTTAGTTTTAGCAATGCGGATGAGGTTTAAGCCAGGAAAATCAAGGTCACTGGTGCTGGAGAAGGGCAAAGTCATGGACAGGTTCCGCTTCAGCAGCGAAGGGACACCAATCCCAACTGTCTCCGAAAGGCCAGTGAAGAGTCTTGGCAAGGTGTTTAACAGCAGCCTGAAGGATACAGCATCTGTCCAGGCAACCTGTCAGGAGCTGGAGAGCTGGTTGAGAGCAGTGCACCGGTCGGGGCTTCCCGGTAAGTTCAGGCATGGATTTACCAGCATGGTATCCTGCCAAGGATACTCTGGCCACTGCTTGTCTACGAAGTCCCTGGCCCTTAACTCCAAGAAGACCAAGGAGCTCATTGTAGACTTCAGGAAGTCCAGAGGCGGCACGCACACCCCCATCCACATTAACGGGACGGAGGTGGAACGTGTTTCTAGCTTCAGGTTCCTGGGAGTCAACATCTCCGATGACCTCTCTTGGACCCACAATACCTCTACTCTGATCAAGAAGGCTCATCAGCGTCTCTTCTTCCTGAGGAGACTGAAGAAGGTCCATCTGTCTCCTCAGATCCTGGTGAACATCTACCGCTGCACCATCGAGAGCATCCTTACCAACTGCATCACAGTATGGTATGGCAACTGCTCTGTCTCCGACCGGAAGGCATTGCAGAGGGTGGTGAAAATTGCCCAACGCATCACCGGTTCCATGCTCCCCTCCATTGAGTCTGTCCAAAGCAAGCGCTGTCTGCGGAGGGCGCTCAGCATCGCCAAGGACTGCTCTCACCCCAACCATGGACTGTTTACCCTCCTACCATCCGGGAGGCGCTACAGGTCTCTCCGTTGCCGAACCAGCAGGTTGAGGAACAGCTTCTTTCCGGCGGCTGTCACTCTACTAAACAACGTACCTCGGTGACTGCCAATCACCCCCCCCCCCCCCCCCCCCCCCCCCCCCCCCCCCCCCCCCCCCCCCCCCCCCACCCCCCCCCCCCCCCCCCCCCCCCCCCGGACACTTATTATTTTTTTTATTCAAATCGTTTGCTATGTCGCTCTTCAAGGGAGATGCTAAATGCATTTCGTTGTCTCTGTACTGTACACTGACAATGACAATTAAAATTGAATCTGAGTCTGAATCTGAATCTGAATCTATCCATCGTAGAGAGATTGGAGAGGAATGTCAGCAGCTTTCTCAGGAGGTGGCTGGGACTGCCCAGGAGCCTTAGCAGCATCGCCCTTTTAACAGAAATAACACCAAGCTCCAGCTGCCCCTGAAGTCCCGGGAGGAGGAGTCCAAGGTGACTCAGGCCAGAGAGGTGATGCTGTACAGGGACTCCAACGACCCCAAGGTGGCTCAAGCAGGGGTGGAGGTGAAAACTGGGAGGAAGTGGAGAGCCGGCGAAGCCGTGCTGCAAGCAGAGTCCCGGATACGCCACAGAGTCCTGGTGGGAGCAGTGGCTCGGGGAAGAGCAGGCCTGGGAATCTTCCCATCTCCCCAGTTTGACAAGGCCAAGGGGAAGGAGAGGGGCAGGCTGGTCCAGGAGGAAGTGAGGGCAGTGGTGGAGGAGGAGAGGTGTACCAGAGCAGTTGGATTGAGGCAGCAGGGAGCCTGGACAAGGTGAAAGCAGGCCATGGACTGAAAAGTCACATGGACAGGCTCTGACAGGCTGAACCACAGCGCATCAAGTTCCTGGTCCAGGCAGTGTATGATGTCCTGCCCAGCCCATCGAACCTCTTCATCTGGGGCAAAGCGGAATCTCCAGATTGCCCGCAATGCTCAGGCAAGAGGACGTTGGAACACATCCTGAGCTGTTGCCCAAAGGCTCTTGGGCAGGGCCGGTACACATGGCATCACGACCAGGTTCTCAAACCCATTGCAGAAGCCATCAGCATGGGAATCAGCAGCTGTAGACGAGAACGCCCCACCACCCAGATGATCACCTTCGTGAAGGCCGGAGTGCAGCTGCCAAGAACCACAGCAGCTAGGAATCAGTCGGGAATCCTGGCTACTGCACAGGACTGGCAGCTTTCCGTAGACCTGGTGAAACAGCTGAAGTTCCCACAGCACATTGCCACAACCACGGTGTCTGATGTTGAAAGACCCGAAACACCCAATGACCCCAGGCCAGATATCCTCCTAGTCTCAGAGGCGACCAAAAACATCGTCTTGTTGGAACTGACAGTGCCGTGGCAGGACCGTCTGGAGGAGGCCCACGAGAGGAAGATGGCCAAGTATGAAGAGCTGGTCATAGACTGCCGCAAGCAGGGCTGGAAGGCAAGGTGTACGCCCATCGAGGTTGGCTGCAGAGGTTTTGCAGGGCAATCGCTCTACAAAGCCTTGAGTGCACTGGGCATCAATGGAATGGAGAGGAGAAGAACCATCAAGAACACCACGGAGGCAGCGGAGAAGGCCTCGAGATGGCTCTGGATCAGGAGAGGAGGTCCATGGGGAGCAGCGAATGCCACCTGAACACAAGTCGTGGTCTGATCAACCACGGCTGGGTCGCCTGGGTGAGGGTGTCTGATGTTGAAAGACCCGAAACACCCAATGACCCCAGGTTACATCACTGATGATGTGTTCCGGAGCATCTATCGATGTATTTGTATCAATGGAAAACAACTAAGGTGAACGTTCTGGCAAGGTATGTGTAGGATGGAACTGCATTACACTGATGATATAGACACAAAATGCTGGAGTAACTCAGCGGGACAGGCAGCATCTCTGGAGAGAACAATGGGTGACATTTCGGGTCAAGACCCTTCTTCAGACTCAAAGGTTTTACTTGATATGTTACGAAGACGTTTTATAAACGTTTTTTTTTTTTAAGAACATCACCCATTCCTTCTCTCCAGAGATGCTACCTGTCCCACTGAGTTGTTCGAACTAGGTAATTGGCTGAGAAATTATTTAGCCTAAATTGACTTGAAAGTAAATCTGTATGAGAGCATTCAGAAGCTTTCATGAGTTACAATCGAGAGCAGAGGTAAACATACTTCCACAAAGAAAATGGGCAGAACTGTACAGTGTTGTGTTCCCCTGGAAGACATGCAAATAAAAATAATACTGTAGTAGAAAGCTTAAAAATGTTGGGATAACATTTTAAAAAACATTAGGAAAGCAGAGAAAGATATTAAAACATACTGACATGTAAATGTTTTTTAGATTCAGAAATGTTTAGTGTGTACATAAAGGGCAAGTGTATAATTCACAAAAGAGTAAGTAAGTAAGTTTTATTTATATAGCACGTTTTAAGTCAACTCGCATTGACACCAAAGTGCTTTACATAAGTTACATAATAATTTTCCATACAAACCATAGAAAAAGTTTTAAAAAATGAATAAAATAGACACAACACATTATAGAGTTCAACACAAACATACCCCCACAGCAGAATCAAAAATTTCCAATGTGGGGAAAGGCACCAGAACGTTAAGTCCTCTTCCTCTGTGAAACACCCGAGGTCGGGGCTCATTTGTGGCCGTGCAGCCAGTCCGATGATTTTCAGGGCCCTCTTGCCGTGAAGATGGAACTCCGGCATCGGGTGAAACATTCCTCAATATTGGGAGTAATTATGAGCCAGATAAATAATCTACTTTGTGGTTATCTGCACAAAAGAAAATGACAATGGCAATATTATATTTAAGGAGGTTATGTGAAATATTGTATTAAAAGGGTATCTGGGCCCAGATAAATTATCACTGTTGGTTAAAACAAGTAAGGTAAGAAATTGCAAGAGGTGGGAAATCCCTTTTGCCTGGCTAGATGTTAGATGATAGGGTTTACAGTAATGTTGGTTGATTGGATAATGATCCAGCACTGTTCTAAAACAGTTTCAAGTCTCAGTTAGGAATGATCAAGCTGAGTAAGAACCAGCAGTTAGTTTATCTTTAGTGATGGGTAAATTATTGAATTTATAGATTGTGGATAGCCTTGATCACAATGATGGCACGTAGGGCCGAATGGCCTCCTCCTGCGCCTATTTTCTATCTTTTCTACGTTTTCTATGTTTCTATTGCTAAGAAACAGTAAAAGAAAGTGTCATGTTGAGAGGCACAGATATTTCAGAGCAAGTGAACTTGAATTTGTTTCAGGGAATGCTCTGTCCAACAAGTTAATTTTTTTGATGGATCTTAAAAGAGCATATAAATCTGCTAAATACATATATCTTTCCTTTGGTTACACAAAAAAGCTGGAGAAACTCAGCGGGTGCAGCAGCATCTATGGAGCGAAGGAAATAGGCAACGTTTCGGGCCGAAACCCTTCTTCAGATATCTTTCCTTTAACTGATTTATCTTTGTTATCTATATCATGAATATCAAAATGTTCATCAATTGTTTTCAATTATGTGCCAAATCAAAATCTTCCTTGATTTTGATCCTTTAATTTTATCACATTAAATCACTCCATAAACATAATTTATATTATAGCATATTGAGATTTTGTCCAGATAGAGATGCCAAAGTGACAAACAGTTCAGCTAGTCATTATTTGTTCTATGCTGTCTCCTCCCTTTCCTTAACCCTCGAGCTGTCTCCCATCCCCCGCCCCCTGCCCTCCTGCTCCTCCTTCCTTTTTCCCCCCCCCCCCCCCCCCCCCCCCCCCACTGTCTGAAGAAGGGTTTTGGCCCGAAACGCCGCCTATTTCCTTTGCTCCATAGATGCTGCTGCATCCGCTGAGTTTCTCCAGCATTTTTGTGTACATTTCTATGCCATTCTTTTGATGAAATTCAGCGAGCAAACGCGATAATTCCCGATATTTTGGACCTTTAAATCTATGCCATGTTCTATGCCATTCAGATGTGAGTTTTGGAATAGTAAAAATGTGCCCTTGAATAGAAATTCAACAAGGATGTCTTGTGAACTAACATGTAATGTTAGAGACATAATATAGAGCAATTAAAACTGTAACTGTAAATAAGGGTTATATTTAGTGTCATAAATTAGTTAAAATATATACTGCAAATCTTGAATATATTAAATTAAGCCAAGGGGGCAGCACGGTGGCATAACAGTAGAGCTATTGCCTTACAGCACCAGATCCCGGGTTCGATCATGACTATGGGTGCTTGTCTGTACGGAGTTTGTACTTTCTCCCCGTGACCTGTGTGGGTTTTCTCCGAGATGTTCGGTTTCCTGCCACACTTCAAAAACGTACAGGTTTGTAGGTTAAATGGCATGGTGTAAATGTAAAATTGTCCCTAGTGTGTGGAGGGTTAATATGCAGGGATCGCTGGTCGGTGCGGACTCGGTGGGTCAAAGGCCCTGTTTCCCCACTGTATCTCTAAACATGTTAGAAGTATGCTTTAGAAAAATCAACAAAATAAATAAGGGGATTATAGCCCAAAAATAAGATCCATGTCAAAACCAAACTACTTTCTATTCAGGGTAAGTTCTATTCAGGGTCTGAAGAAGGGTTTCGGCCCGAAACGTTGCCTATTTCCTTCGCTCCATAGAGGCTGCTGCACCCGCTGAGTTTCTCCAGCATTTTTGTGTACCTACTTTCTATTCATGCAACCTCACTTTTACTTACACCTCAATATCCGCAGCAAGAGGACTACGAGACAGCTAATTTAGAACTGGGTGAGGATCTAGAGCTAAAGACAAAATGATGGAGGAACTCGGCAGATCAGGCATCTGCAGAGGAAATGGTCATACAACATTTCTGGTTGGGAACCTTCTTCAGATTGATTTAAGTAGTGAGGAGAAAGCTGGAAAAGAGAAGTGGGGGCAGGACAAAGCCTGGCAAGTAATATCAGTCTGAAGAAGGGTTTCGGCTCGAAACGTTGCCTATTTCCTTCGCTCCATAGATGCTGCTGCACCCGCTGAGTATCTCCAGCATTTTTGTGTAACCTGGCAAGTAATAGATGGATAAAGGTGAGGGGAATGGAGCTACCCAAGCAGAATATGAGGTGCTGTGCTTCTAGTTTGATTGTGGCCTCACAATCTGCCAATGGAGGAGGCCCTGGCCAGGAAGGTTGAAATGGGAAGGGGTTGTGCTAGATTATAGCTGTAGGTAACTCAGATTTCGATCCTTTTAACATGAATATTTTGAGCAGAGGGAAAGCCTTGCAACTTGCAACCTTCACCACTTTATACATGTTGGCCAGGACTGGGGAAAAGAAACTGGAAACAAACGTTTCATTCTCTGCTGTGGTTGCTAAGTTACAGGTGCTAGGTTACCACACATATATATATATTTAAAAGAAAGAAAGGAAGGAAGGCTGCAGTGAGTGAGTGGTTTTATGCAGCGTGAACCTGAGAGGCGATGCTGGCCTTGCCGTGGGGTGGCGCTGGCGCTGGAGTCTCCCGGCCGGGCGGGTGGCGGTGGCGATGCTGGCCTTGCCGTGGGGTGGCGCTGGCGCTGGAGTCTCCCGAGCGGACTGGTGATGGTGGCGGTGGCGATGCTGATGCTGGCCTTGCCGTGGGGTGGCGCTGGCGCTGGAGACTCCCGGCCGGGCGGGTGGTGGTGGCGGTGGTGATGCTGGCCTTGCCGTGGGGTGGCGCTGGCGCTGGAGTCTCCCGGCCGGGCGGGTGGTGATGGTGGCGGTGGCGATGCTGGCCTTGCCGTGGGGTGGCGCTGGCGCTGGAGACTCCCGGCCGGGCGGGCGGTGGTGGCCAAAGATCTTATAGCGGAGCAAGATAGATTACTCCTAGGCTACTCCTGCTAAATGCAATGGACTGACGTGTAGTACGCTATGGAGGGGATCATGGGCATTTTCCACGCCCATTTTAGCAACCTGAGCCTACCTAACCCGACCCGACTCGCACTGTAATCAATGTTGCGGGGCAACAGTTTGTGTGGGTCAGATTCATAAATCTGTCAGTTCAAACTTCTTGTCAAGAATAAAATTTGATTCTGGTAATTGTCTTTTTTAATGTTTTTTAAATCATTTCTTTTTAAATGGCTCACAAGCAGTGTTTGAGTTGATTTTGTAGTAACCGGAACCGACCCGACTCGCAGGGTGATTGACAGGGGGGGACATTTTGTGCGTGATTATAGGGTTAGATTCATAATTCTGTTAGTTCATAATTCTGTTGATTCTTGTTAAAGAATAAAATGTTTATAAACACACATACATGAAAATTATATAAATGTATATAACACACACAATTATACTTCTTCTAATCCAATAATGAACTTTATTTCAGACTAGACAAGGGACATTAAATAAGAAACATTGTAAATAAGAAACATTGCTCTAAGATCTTTGGTGCTGGCCCAGCTTCACCCAGCCTAGGCCGAATGGCCTCATCCCCCCCCCCAGCAACAGAGTCTCCGATTGGCTGGGAGCCGCCGTCCAATGGGGCTGCGGTGTTGGACGGCGGTGCTTGTGTGTGAGGGGCGGGGGAGAGCGAGGCCGGGGGGAGGAGACGGACAGGCGGGCGGTCCTGTTCTCCCTCTGTGTCTCTGTGTGTGTGTGTGGGGTCCTTGTGGCATGAGTTAGTCGGCGATTAATTAGTGATGGAGGCGGGTGGATAGAATCATAGACCGGGGCCGGGCTGGGGCTGGGGGCGGCTGCGCATATCGGCGGCAGAAGAGAGTAGAGGAGACCGGCCGGACAGCCAGCGGATCAGAGGTGTTCAGCCGTGCTCGGGTCAAACCCGACCCTAGACCTGCCTGCAAGGAGCGGTGAGTGGGGGGTGTGTATGTGTGTGTGTGTGCATATGTGTGTGTGTGCATATGTGTGTATGTGTATGTGTGTGTGTGTGCATATGTGTGTGTGTGTATATGTGTGTATGTGTGTGTGTGTGTGTATATATGTGTGTGTGTATATATATGTGTGTATATATATATATATATATGTGTGTGTGTGTGCATATGTGTGTGTGTGTGTGTGTATGTGTGTGTGTGCATATGTGTGTGTGCATATGTGTGTATGTGTGTGTGTGTGTGTGTATGTGTGTCTGTGTTTATGTGTGTGTGTATATGTGTGTGTGTATATGTGTGTATATATGTGTGTATATGTGTGTGTATGTGCATATGTGTGTAGATGTGTGCATATGTGTGTGTGGGGGGGACGAGAAAGTTTCAAGGCAAAGGCCAGGCTGTATTTGGAGCTCGGGCCCACTCTGAGTCTGTCTTCCCCGGGGCTGCTGCTTGTGCAGCCGCCGTCTTCCCCGCTGCACCATCTGGTTGTCTCTTAATTGTTCGTGGCGCCCAGATAATCCTGCTGAGCCTGGGAGGGAGGGGGAAGGAAGGAAGGAAGGAGGGAGCGCTTCCCACGCCTCCTTCCCAAACTGCTAGTTTACTGGCGCCGACAGCCGCTCACGACGTGTCTTCGGGTGCAGCCTCTATTAATGCAAGGGTTCGAGCAAAGAAAGCGTCGATGGTTTGGAGGAATTGGAAAATGCAGTTAGTGGGTGGCATATCTCCCCCACTACATATCCAAATACGCTGTTTGTATGTTGTTGGTGGCAGATTCTGTTGCATGTAGGCTGCAACCAGGGTACAATGTAAGTATGTCATCGCAGATCATTTGCATTTTTCACTGGGTGAATTGTGTCTGAATGGGCGTTTATTAAAGCGCAATCCTCTACATTCCCCTCAACAACTCCCACCACTGCTCAACCTCAGCCTTACCTTTCGAGGAGATGGAATGTTTTTTGTCGGTCTCTGCACATTGCAGAATGTGTGTACTTTTGCTTTCACTGGTGTGCTTCTGGGGCATATTACAGGATATGTAGATGAAAACATAATGATTCTGTGATCGCTTTTGACATTAGAAACAATTGTAATGACAGTCCTAAGGATTTATTTCTTTAGATACTTGTATGTGCAAGGTTGGGCTATAAATGTATACCTACTGGAGTTGTTACAAATACAGTGCATACCTATATTATTTCCTGTTTACTTTATTTCCATAAAGCACTGTTTTTTTTAAAGCAACCAGCCAATCTTGGCAATATTTTAGCTGTGGTGGTTTCAATGTGGATCCTTGTGGTTTTTTTGGTGGTAGTATTGTTTTACAGCCCATTATTTTCCAGATGATGTTATGCCTGTTTGCCTCTGAATTTATAGAAAGTATTATCTTCTAGTAAGGAAGCCAGAGCATTATCAAACTTTCAAAATAAATATGTTATTATCATATAAGCATTCCAAGACTGTTGTATTATTTATCATGCTAGGCCATTTTAGTTTATACGTTTACTAGAGCAGAGACCAGGCTTTTTTTAGTTTAGTTTAGAGATACAGCGAGGAAACAAGCCCTTTGGCCCACCGAGTCCGCGCCAACAAGCATTCCCCATACACACACAAGGAACAATTTACAATTTTTATCGAAGCCAATTAACCTACAAACCTATACGTCTTTGGGAGGAACCGGAGAAAACCCATGCGGTCACAGGGAGAACGTGCAAACTCCGTACAGACAGCACCTGTAGTCAGGATCGAACCTGGGTCTCTGGTGCTGAAAGGCAGCAACACTACCGCTGCACCACTGTGCAGCCCCACCGGGCTATTTGATTGTTTGGCCCACCCTTTCCTGCCATCTACAACAGGAGTGAATCTTATCATCAGGAGAGAGCTGGTGGAAGTTCCTAGATTCTCTCCAATTCCTTTTTTTTTTAAATCACACCACCACTGCACACCTCCACACAAAGCAAAACGCAAGCCACGTGTAGAACGTGTGCGCTTTTGTTGAAATGTCTGAATCAGAGTACTCGTGACATCTTGTTAATGCATTTGTATTGTTAGCCACAACAGGTGCCTTTATGGATTAACAGAATAGTACCGCCAAAGAACATTTGGTCCATTGCACATGTTTTTGAATTTGAAAAGACTAATGAATGAATTCAATTCCCCTTTTCTTTTATCTGTACACCCATCACAACTTTGAATTCTTTATCCTGTTCCTTTTTGAAAAGTACTATAATGGAATTTGCTGCTCCCATTTTTCCAGATGGTGCAATTCAGATTGTAACAAACTATTGTGTAAAACAATATCTCCTGAGTATGGCTACCAACAGTTCTTCAGGCCATTTACTTCAATTCTCTGGTCATCAACCTTTCTGGTACTGGAAACATTGTTTCCTGACTTATTCCCTCAAAACATTGAACAAACTTCAATATTTCTTTTGTTGGTAATATGGAAAGCTTATTTTATTTTTCCCAAATTCAGACTCTTTAATTTGCATTGCAAAAGTGTTGACTTGTTGCTTTTTTTTTGTGTCATCCTTATATGACATAAGCAGTGTGGTGACGAGAAATGTTTAAGCCTGTAAATGAATGGGCCAATATGGACAACTTGGTTTATTCAAATTTATTCATTAGTTGCCTCTATGTAATTTTTAAGATCAAATCATTTATTGGGTATAGACGCAAAATGCTGGAGTAACTCAGTGGGCGGGACGGGCAGCATCTCTGGAGAGAAGGAATGGGTGATGTTTTGGGTTGGGACCTTTCTTCAGACTGAATGGTTTTATTTGATGTGTTATGAAGGAGTTTTTTAGAAATATTTAAGTTTAAAGTACGAAGGCAGAATTACAGTTTTTTGAAAGCATAGTGCTTCTGCAGAAAGCTAACGTTTTCACTTTTTATTTTTAAAAAAAATGTTTGATTCATTTAAAGACTAAGTTGGAATGTCATTGGGTTTATGAGCATTCCAAAGTTCCAAACAAGTTTTATTTTTAAGAATCTGTGGTACTTTCAATAAGACTGGAATTTGATTGTGGTCAAAATTTAATGAAACCTTTCCTTTAAAAAAATGGAAAAGTTTGAAGTGTGTGTGTGTGTCTATGTGTATATATATTGTGTGTGTGTGTGTGTGTGTATATATATATATATATATATATATATATATATATATATATATATATATATATATATATATATATATATATATATATATATATATATATATATATATTTTTTTTTTAACTTAAATTTAGCTTCTACCAGTATTCACATTTAGTGCTCAGAAAATTATACTGTCTAATTGGAGAAAGGAATCTTGCTGGGTATGCAATACTAGAATAATCGTACAGTAATTTGGTACAGAAACCGATCCTTCAACCCAACTGACCAAGATGCTACATCTATGCTAGTCCCATTTGTCTGCATTTGGCCCATATCCCTCTAAACCGTTTTTATTCATGTACCCATCAAAATGTCTGTCAAATTCTGACATTGTAACTGCCTCGCCCACTTCCTCTAACAGCTCGTTTGATATACCCATGGCCCTCTGTGTGGGAAAAGGTTTCCTCTTGGGTTCCTATTAAATCTTTTTCCTCTCATCTTAAACTTGTACCTTTTCAGTCTGAAGAATGGTTTTGGCCCGAAACGTTGCCTATTTCCTTTGCTCCGTAGATGCCGCTGCACCCGCTGAGTTTCTCCAACATTTTTGTCTACCTTCGATTTTCCAGCATCTGCAGTTCCTTCTTAAACCTTCTTATTCTTGATTCCCCTACCCTGTACATTAACCCTCATCGTGATTTTATTTCCCTGTATAAGATCACCCCTCAGCTTTCTGCACTCCAAGAAATAAAATTCCAGCCTGCCAAACCTCTCTCTGTAGCTTAGGTCCTCAAGTCCTAGAAACATCCTCAAGTCTTTGCACCCTTTCAAGAGACAAGAGTGTTTAATTGTCACATGTATCGACAATGGGACAATGACATTCTTACTTGTGGGAGCTTAACAGACCTGTAAATACAATACAAGCAGATAAAAAAAATAAAAGAAAAATGAAATAAACAACCGTGATCCTGGATTGCCACTATAGTGCCAAAAGAACTCTGTAGTCTAACCAAAGACCTTAGAAGTTCACAGTTGCTAAAGTTATTGTTGTGTAGTGTTCAAGAGCTTCTGGGAAGAAGCTATTTTTGAACTAGGTGGTCATGGTTTTCTGGTTCCTGTACTTTCATCCTAATGGTATGAATGAAGTCGCCAGGGTGATGCGAGTCCATGATATTGGCTGCCTTTTTGAGATAGCCTCTCTAATAGATCCCTTCAATGGTGGGGAGTCAGTACATGTGATGGACCGGACAGTGTCTACCATTCTCGGTAATCTCAAGTGCTTGCGTAATTCAGCAGGTCAGACGGTGTCTCTCTAGAGAACATGGATAAGTGATGTTTCGGGTTGGACCCTTCTTCCTGTTCCTTGGTCTTGCAAGACTTGTTCTGGCACAATTCAATTGAATTTTCACTCCTTCCTGTTAAGCTAAACTTCCAACAATGGTGGTGTAGTCGGATAATTTAAAGATGGCTTTAAAGCTGTGCCTGGCTAATCTGTCATGGTTATAGAGGGGGTAGAGCAAGAGACCAAGCACATAGCCTGGAGGTGCTCTTGTGTTGGTTATTGAGGTGGAATTGATGTTGCCAGTTTGTATTGAATGTGGTCTGTCGATGAGGAAATCAGGGATCCAGGTATGTAGAGATGATCAGTGATGCAAATTCTCTGAGATTGAAGAGGGTGACGATGGTGAACGGAGAGCTGTAGTTGATCAACACTAGCCTGACTATTGTTCTTATTGTCCAAATGGTGCAACGCAGAGTGGGGAACCAGTGAGATTGAATCCCCTGTTACTCGCATGTGGCGGTAGGGGACTGGTAATCGGTCCAATTCCTTACTCAGACAGGAGTTGATATGCATCATAACCAACGTCTAAAACCGTTTCTAACTTAATGGCATCCTTCCGATGCCAGAGTGGCCAACAATGAACACAATACTCTCAAGTGCGGCCTTACCAATGCCCTGTACGACAGTTATTCCTCCAGGAATACGTTTGATCCCACCTGCCTAGACCCATGACCCGTTTTTTATTGACCAGAGCCTCAATTTCTTTTGTCATCTAGGGTTTCTGACTCCTCCTTGCCCTTCACTCTAAAAGAAACATGATACATTATCACACTTTTAAAAGCATCCCACTTTTTGGACATCCTTTGCCCACAAATAACCTTCTTCAATCAACGTTAGCAAGTTCCTGCCTAATACCATCAAAGTTGGCCCTGCCACAATTTAGAACTTTAATTGGTGAACCAGCCCTATCCTTGTAGCTTTTTGAAAGCTAATAGAACTGTAGCGGCTGGTCCCAAAAGGTTCACTCTCTGACTTGTCAGTCACTTGTCCTGCTCAGTTTTGTAAGAGTACGTGACATTTTGCCCTCTCCCTTGTAGGGTCCTCTACATGTTGTCAGAGAAAACTTTCTTGAACATCCCATCTAAGGCACTTCCTCCTCACTTCAGCAGTCCTAGTCTTTATTGGGGAAGCTAAGATCCCTTACTATAACAAATCTAGTAATCTTGCAACTATCTGTAATTTCCCAGCATATCAGATCCTGTAATTTCCATTCATTATCTGGGAGCCGAATTGTACAATATCAATAGTTTGATCATCCGCTTTTTTATTTTTCAGCTCCACCCATACAGCCTTACTGGACGATTCATCGGTAATGTCATCTTGAACTACTGCCGTGATGTCCTTAATTCGTAAAGCAACTCCCTCTCCTCCCTTCCATCCACTTATATCTTGTATATAGCACTGTAATCTGGAACGTTAAGATGCCAGTTCTATCCGTCCTTAGCCAGGTATCTATGATGGCTATAGGGTCCCAGTCGCATGTACCTATCCATCTGCTGATTTCATCCACATCACCTGTGCAACAATCACCACATCACCACAACAATCTTCCTGACAGGCTAGATGCAGGAAGATTGTTCCTGATGTTAGGGAAGTCCAGGACAAGGGGTCACAGCTTAAGGATAAGGGGGAAATCCTTTAAAACCGAGATGAGAAGAACATTTTTCACACAGAGAGTGGTGAATCTCTGGAACTCTCTGCCACAGAGGGTAGTTGAGGCCAGTTCATTGGCTATATTTAAGAGGGAGTTGGATGTGGCCCTTGTGGCGAAGGGGATCAGGGGGTATGGAGAGAAGGCAGGTACGGGATACTGAGTTGGATGATCAGCCATGATCATATTGAATGGCGGTGCAGGCTCGAAGGGCTGAATGGCCTACTCCTGCACCTAATTTCTATGTTTCTATGTCTGTTACCATACCATGATCCTGCTATCCTTTGTACTGAATTTCCTTTTTTGTACAGATTTCCAGCTGCCCACCTGCCTCATAACAAGAGGAGTTGAGTAAAGGAGCAAAGGGGTCCTTCTGCAGTTGTACAGAGCCCTAGTGAGATCACACCTGGAGTATTGTGTGCAGTTTTGGTCTCCAAATTTGAGGTAGGACATTCTTGCTATTTGAGTCGAGTCAAGTCAAGTTTATTTGTCACATACACATACAAGATGTGCAGTGAAATGAAAGTGGCAATGCTCAGGGAGTGCAGCGTGGGTTCAAGGTTAATTCCCGGGATGGCGGGACTCGTATGCTGAGAGAATGGAGCGGCTGGGCTTGTATTCTCTGGAATTTAGAAGGATGAGACGGGATCTTATTGAAACATATAGGATTATTAAGGGTTTGGACATGCTAGAGGCAGGAAACATGTTCCCGATGTTGGGGGAGTCCATATCAGGGGCTACGGTTTAACAATAAGGGGTAAGCCATATAGAACGGAAGTGAGGAAACACTTTTTCTCACCGAGTCTGTGGAATGCTATGCCTCAGAGGGCGGTGGAGGCCGGTTCTCTGGATGCTTTCATGAGAGAGCTAGATGGGGCTCTTAAAGATAGCGGTCAGGGGATATGGGGAGAAGGCAGGAACAGGGTACTGATTGTGGATGATCAGCCATGATCACATTGAATGGCGGTGCTGGCTCGAAGGGTCAAATGGCCTACTCTTGCACCTATTGTCTCAGTACTGCATTAGAGCCTGTCCTTTGCCATTCTAGTTTAAACTTTCCCAAGTAACACTATCAAACGTGCCTGCCACGATATTGGTGGTCCTCCAGTTCAGCTGCAACCCATCCCTGTTGTACGTTACCTCTGCCCCAATGGTCCGGAAATCTGAACTGCTGCTCACTGCCACCAACTCTTCAGCCATGCATTCATTTATCCTATCTTCCTATTTCTACCCTCATTAGCACGTGGCATTGGGAGTAATCTGGAGATTACTACTCTTGAGATCCTGCTTTTTAACCTTTTGCCTAACTCCTAGTATTCACTCTCCGGGACCTTATCCCCTTTCCTACCTATGTCATTTGTGCCAATGTGCACAACTTCTGGCTGCTCATCCTCCCTCTTGAGCATGTTGTGCACCTGTTCCGAGACATCCTGGACCTTGGCAGCAGGAAGGCAACACACCACCCTGGAGTCCTGATTGCTGCCACCCAATCTCCTGTGTGTCCTGCTAAATAATGCATCCTGTCCGACTTCACACTATCCCAATTTGTCTCATAGCCAGGCCTGCTCTACTCTGAACGGTCACCCTCAATAGAATTCCAAAGGGTTTTGGAGGGGAATGGCCACGCATTTCGTTGTACCTGTACTCGTATTTGTGCAATGACAATAAAGTTGAATTGAATTGGGGAAAAAAAAGAGATTCCTGCATCCTCTGCCTACTGTCATCCAACTCGGTATCCTGTACCTGCCTTCTCTCCATACCCCCTGATCCCTTTAGCCACAAGGGCCACATCTATCTCCCTCTTAAATATAGCCAATGAACTGGCCTCGACTACCTTCTGTGGCAGAGAGTTCCAGAGATTTACCACTCTCTGTGTGAAAAATTTTTTTCTCATCTCGGTCCTAAAGGATTTCCCCTTTATCCTTAAACTGTGACCCCTTGTCCTGGACTTCCCCAACATCGGGAACAATCTTCCTGCATCTAGCCTGTCCAACCCCTTAAGAATTTTGTAAGTTTCTATAAGATCCCCCCTCAATCTTCTAAATTCTTGCGAGTACAAGCCGAGTCTATCCAGTCTTTCTTCATATGGAAGGCCTGACATCCCAGGAATCAGTCTGGTGAACCTTCTCTGTACTCCCTCTATGGCAAGAATGTCTTTCCTCAGATTTGGAGACCAAAACTGTACACAATACTCCAGGTGTGGTCTCACCAAGACTCTGTACAACTGCAGTAGAACCTCCCTGCTCCTATACTCAAATCATTTTGCTATGAATGCTAACATACCATTTGCTTTCTTCACTGCCTGCTGCACCTGAATGCCTACTTTCAATGACTGGTGTACCATGACACCCAGGTCTCGTTGCATCTCCCCTTTTCCTAATCGGCCCCCATTTAGATAATAGTCTACTTTCCTGTTTTTGCCACCAAAATGGATAACCTCACATTTATCCACATTATACTGCATCTGCCATGCATTTGCCCACTCACCCAGACATAGTAGTCAGAAAATACAAGCCACACTTAGAGCAAATGGTGGTAGGATTAAATGCTGTCTCGTTATTATATGGGGAAAGTCTCGGCTGCAAGAAAGCAAGTCCCAGTTCTAGGCAATAGAAAAGATTGGGATTGGTAGTGCAATAGGGCTTGGATATTACTGGGCCATTGTGGGTGATGGTGAATATTTTATATGCCCATTGCTATGCTGATTATGCAAATGGGAGAGGCAATTATCATTTATCTTACATTTTTCTTTTTTTTAGTAACCAATGCAAATGTTTGCAGGAGTTTGTTGTTTAGCCCCCTTCTCAATTTTCTCTAGCTTTAGTTTCACTTGGATTATAACCAGTGTTGTAGAGTTCCTTCTAACGGAAAAGAAAAGTCTTATTTCTCAACTTATGATATGGAGATCATCAGCTCCACTCATTTTTCATCCTAGATCAATGTTGTAAAAGTGTGCTGCATATTTTCTGAAACAACACATTGCAGTAAAACATTCCCTAGGTTCTGCAAGCATGGCCATTGGGAAGCTTTATTCATGATGCTAAGAATGCTATTTGATTTATGATGACAACATTCTTGGAGCTGTTTTTACATGATACTCTCGATGCTTCTACACAGGTTTCCCGTTTAAAAAAAAACGTACAGATAATAATGCATAGTGTTTGTGCAATGCATATTATTCCTTGAATTTATTATACAATTTAATTTTCATTATACAACAAATTTCAGATTGATGTTATCTGTAAATGGCAATTTTGTATTTTCAGTCTATGCAAATTTCTAATTTACGTTGTGAATTTTGGTCTTTTTTTCCCCTGTGTTCAATCTTTCCAATTTATTTGCAGTCATTTGTTGAAACTTTATTTTGTTGTAGTTCAGTAGCAGGAATGAAATATTTTGTTTTGTCAGTGTGTAGTATCGTAAATGCAATGCATGGTATTAAAACAGTGGGATTCTTTTGAAGTGATTGCTCAATCACTTCAAAAGTGTTGAGGGATCACTGACGGATTATTCGAAGAGATACTTTGCAGATTAAAGGGAACGCCTCAATAATTCTGCTTCGATTCGCTCCGATCCTAAATGACTTTTGTAAATCTTTTACTATTGCTGTAAAGCTATATCTGTCAATGGTGTTTAATCCTCTCGTGAACATATTGGTAAACAATAACTATGATTGAACTAATGGAGAAGAAGGGTTTCGGCCCGAAGAAGGGTTTCGGCCCGAAACGTTGCCTATTTCCTTCGCTCCATAGATGCTGCTGCACCCGCTGAGTTTCTCCAGCTTCTTTGTGTAACCTTCGATTCTCCAGCATCTGCAGTTCCCTCTTAAACATTGAACTAATGGAGTTCAATTCTGAATCTAGTATTGTCTCCTGTTTAAAATGGACTGATATTTGCTGTAATGGCAAGACTTCCATTCCCCTCTTTTCCACTAAAAGGTGCATCACAGAAATTAGATTAAAATTCCAAAGTTTATAAAAACACAATACATGTTAAAAATGAAATGCTTGAGTAATTTAGCAGATGAGGCACTATTTTGGAGGGAATGTACAGGCGATGTTTTGTGTCTTTCAGACCTCCAGCATTTAGTTGGGTTTTTTTTTTGCTCAGGATTCCTGCATTTGCAGTATTGTTTGTCTTCATATTAAAAAGTACTTGTGGTTAGTAAAGTAGCCAGTCCCATGCGACATTTGAAGTTGCTCTATTCACATTTTTTTATAGCTGGGTAAAAGTACCAATTTAATCCCATTTGTTTGGTGCATTTTCATAGTTTGGAGAAAACTCAGAAATGTACACATGCTCGGCAAACATATTTTCTAGGTCAATAGGATGGTTCAGCATCAACTTTTCTCTTAAAGAACAACACAAAGTGTTGGACTAAGCGGGTCAGACAGCATTTCTGGAGAACATACACAGGTAAGGTTTCAGGTCGAGACCTTTCTTCAGTCTTTATTCCATTCACTGTGAAGATGGTACCTAACTGGCCATGTCACCTATCCATGTCTCCAGAGATACTGCCTGATCTGCTGAGCAACTCTAGCACTTAGTCGTTTTTGGATAACCATGCATTTGCAGTTCCTTGTATCAAATATTTTCTTGATTGTGCATGGCATCAGAAATTGAATTTTGGGTTCAGTTGTCACAGGCCAGGTTCTTGAAGAAGAACGGAAACCAAATGAGGTGTGTGATCAGTTAGAATTTCGACTGCATTGCTTGAAAGATGGACATTTAGCAGGATACCAAGATGAATCTTTTCAACTAGTACCTGTACAATAGGGCTTGCATGTGATTTTGTATCTGAAAGTCATGAAGTACGGAAACAGGCCCTTTGAACTCAACTCGGCCATGCCAACCACGATGCCCCATCTATGCTAGTCCCATTAGGCCCATATCACCCTAATCTCTAAAGTTTGTTCCATATACCCAACACAAAAATTGTACTTCAGATTTCTATTAAATCTTTCCCCCTCATCTTACATGTATAACCCTTAATTCTTGATTTCCACTACCATGTGGAAGACTGTGCATTCACGTTACCTATTCCCCTCATGATTTTATGTACCTCTATAAGATCACCCCTTAGTATCTCATGCTCCAAGTCCTAGCCTGCCCAACCTCTCCCAATTGGCTCAGGTTCTTGAGTTCTGACAATATCCTCATAAATCTTCCCTGCACTATTTTCAGCTTAATTGAATGTTTTCTATTGTAGGGTGACCAAAATGGACACAATATTCTAAGTGCAGCCCAGCCAATATCTTGTATAACTGTAACATTGCATCCCAACTTCTATACACAATATTCTATGATTGAGGAAGAACAACATGCCAGAATCCACCTTCACCATCATAACTGCCTGTGATGCCACTTTTGGGAACTATGTACTTGTATTCTCTCTGCTCTACAACTCTCCTCTGGACCCTACCGTTCACTGTGAAGGCCCTGGTTTGACTTCTCAAAATTCAATACCTCGCACCTATCTGAATTAAACTCCATTAGTCACTCCATGGCCCACATTCCCAGCTGATCTAGATCCAGCTGTAATTCTTGAAAACCTTCTTCGCTCTCAAAGATACCATCTATAGTGTCATTGGCAAAGTTCCTAATCATGACTTGTACATGATCTAACTGGTTAGAAATATTGCACCTTGAAGAATGCACTAATTTTCTGTGCTCCAATGAATTCTAAATGTGCTCCAGAGCTGGAGTAGATTTTAAATCAGCAATTGAGCCAAGATGGCTGATGTGTACATTTTATTCTTTGGTTGTGGCTCATTATCATAATATCAAACTGCTTATGTATTTTGTCTTGCATTGAAGTTATCAGCCTTATATTCTCATCTGTGGTAGTGATTAGTAGCTGACTTTGTTTTATTGAAGGAATGTTTATTCAGTATAAATCAGAATATATTTATGGTAGTAGTGTAATGATAGTGAAGCATAATGTGTCATGGTGCATCACATATATTCATCTCTGGTTTCCCTTTCATTGTTGAAAACTTAAAACCTCCATCTGTTATTGCATATTTCAGAACATTCGTCTTAATTACGTGTTCATAAGTGATAGGAACAGAATTACGCCATTCGGCGCATCAAGTCTATTCTGCCATTCAATCATGGCTGATCTATCTCTCCCTACTAACCCCATTCTCCTGAATTATTCTGTCTGACACCCATACTAATAATAATTTATCTCTGCCTTAAAAATATCCATTGTCTTGGCCTCCACAGCCTTCTGTGGCTTTGAATTCCACAGATTCACCACCCTCTGACTAAAGAAATTCCTCCTCATCTCCTACTTAAAGGAACATCCTTTAATTCTGAGGCTATGACCTCTGGTCCTAGATTCCCACTAGTGGAAACATCCTCTCCACATCCATGCTATCCAGGCCTATCACTATTTGGTAAGTTTCAATTAGGTCCCCCTTCTTCTAAACTCCAGAGAGTAGAGGGCCAGTGCCATCAAACCAGGCATGTGCTGTCAGGGTAGGCAAGGCGGGCACTGTCTACCCTGACTAAAATTATAAAATGGTAAATATTAAATATAAATAGTAAAGGCATGGAGAATTATGCCTACCTAAGAGATCAAAAGTCTGTGCAGCTGACCTGCCGTCATCTTTGTTGAATCCCTCAACTGGAAAATGCCATTTTGAACTAAGTGTCTATGACATTTGACTTTGACAGTTCTTAAGATATTGTGCTATTCTAGGAAATGCAGTACTCACTGTGACTTTTTGCGAGAGCTGTCAGATAATTTTTTGCCTCTAGAAGAAAGAAACTTGGAAGATTTTAATCTATGATCAAGGATATGGCAAGAGAAAGGAAATAAAATGTCTTTGATTATAGTTTAAACATGCCTATTTTTGAACAGGAGGTGCTTGGACTTGTAATTTATAATAATGTTTTTGAGTAGACTCCTTGCCATTACTCAAAAGCCCAGTATCCCTGATGGTTCCTTAATCTATCTCGCGTCCTATCATTTCCAACATGCATATACTCACGTCCCTCTTTTCCCGTATGCCCTTTTAGAACAGTGCCATTAATCTAATTTTTTTTCTGTCAAATTATATTACTGACCATTTTTCTTTTAAACCCCATCTGTCATTTGTCTGTCTGTTCTGCAAACCTATCTTTACTCCTGCAACCTATTATTTCCCTCACTATTTACCACACTTCCATCGTTGGTGTTATCTGTTTCTCTTTGCATTGTATTTTAAGCCAATTTCCTAAACGTTCTGCGATTGACCTATTAATGAGCTTTAAATTTGCAAACCAACCATTAGAGGACTTTGTCAAGCTTCTTCTGAAAATCCAGACAAACTTCCATTCCATTTACTTCAGCCTTTTTTGTTCCTCAACAAAGAAAATCTCTCTTAACCATATAACCATATAACAATTACAGCACGGAAACAGGCCATCTCGACCCTTCTAGTCCGTGCCGAACACGTATTCTCCCCTAGTCCCATACACCTGCGTTCAGACCATAACCCTCCATTCCTTTCCCGTCCATATAACTATCCAATTTATTTTTAAATGATAAAAACAAACCTGCCTCCACCACCTTCACTGGAAGCTCATTCCACACAGCCACCACTCTCTGAGTAAAGAAGTTCCCCCTCATGTTACCCCTAAACTTCTGTCCCTTAATTCTCAAGTCATGTCCCCTTGTTTGAATCTTCCCTACTCTCAGTGGGAAAAGCTTATCCACGTCAACTCTGTCTATCCCTCTCATCATTTTAAAGACCTCTATCAAGTCCCCCCTCAACCTTCTGTGCTCCAGAGAATAAAGCCCTAACTTGTTCAACCTTTCTCTGTAACTTAGTTGCTGAAACCCAAGCAACATTCTAGTAAATCTCCTCTGTACTCTCTCTATTTTGTTGACATCCTTCCTATAATTAGGCGACCAAAATTGTACGCCATACTCCAAAATTGGCCTCACCAATGCCTTGTACAATTTTAACATTATATCCCAACTTCTATACTCAATGCTCTGATTTATAAAGGCCAGCACACCAAAAGCTTTCTTTACCACCCTATCTACATGAGATTCCACTTTCAGGGAACTGTGCACAGTTATTCCCAGATCCCTCTGTTCACCTGCGTTCTTCAATTACCTACCATTTACCATGTACGTCCTATTTTGATTTGTCCTGCCAAGATGTAGCACCTCACACTTATCAGCATTAAACTCCATCTGCCATCTTTCAGCCCACTCTTCCAACTGGCATAAATCTCTCTGTAGACTTTGAAAATCTACTTCATTATCCACAACCCCACCTATCTTAGTATCATCTGCATACTTACTAATCCAATTTACCACACCATCATCCAGATCATTGATGTACATGACAAACAACAGTGGACCCAACACAGATCCCTGTGGCACCCCACTAGTCAATGGCCTCCAACCTGACAAACAACCATCCAC
Organism: Leucoraja erinaceus; assembly: GCF_028641065.1. Classification (NCBI taxonomy): domain Eukaryota; kingdom Metazoa; phylum Chordata; class Chondrichthyes; order Rajiformes; family Rajidae; genus Leucoraja; species Leucoraja erinaceus. The sequence continues at coordinate 1,683,997 of NC_073385.1, read as the reverse complement.
CATTACTCTCTGGCATCTCCCATTCAGCCACTGTTGAATCCATCTTGCTACTTCACCATTAATACCCAACCATTGAACCTTCTTAACCAACCTTCCGTGAGGAACCTTGTCAAAGGCCTTACTGAAGTCCATATATACAACATCCACTGCTTTACCCTCATCAATTTCCCGAGTAACCTCTTCAAAAAATTCAAGAAGATTAGTCAAACATGACCTTCCAGGCACAAATCCATGTTGACTGTTCCTAATCAGACCCTGTTTATCCAGATGCTTAAGTATCTCTAAGTATCCTTTCCATTAATTTGCCCACCACTGTGTTTACTCTTAGACCCCTTTTTAAACAATGGAACAACATGCGCAGTACGCCAATCCTCCGGCATTATTCCCGTTTCTAATGACCTTTGAAATATTTCTGTCATGGCCCCTGCTATTTCTACACTAACTTCCCTCAATGTCCTAGGGAATATCCTGTCCGGACCTGGAGACTTATCTACTTTTATATTTCTCAAAAGTGTCAGTACTTCCTCTTCTTTGATCCTCATAGTTTCCATAGCTACTCTACTTGTTTCCCTTACCTCACATAATTCAATATTCTTCTCCTTGGTGAATACCGAAGAAAATAAATTGTTCAATATCTCCCCCATCTCTTTTGGCTCTGCAGATAGCTGCCCACTCTGACTCTCTAATGGACCAACTTTATCCCTGGTTATCCTTTTGCTATTAATATAGCTGTAGAAACCCTTTGGATTTACTTTCACCTTACTTGCCAAAGCAACCTCATATCTTCTTTTAGCTTTTCTAATTTCTTTCTTAAGATTCTTTTTACATTTTTTATACTCCTCAAGCACCTCATTTACTCCATGCTGCCTATAATTATTGTAGATAATTATAGATCTCTTGTTGGTCAAAAATGAATGAGAGTACTTAATTTTCTTTTTGAGATCCCCTTAAACATTACCATAATCTGGCAAGGCACTGCAAATGTTTCACATGGTGTGCATTTTAAGCTGCCTTTCTTGTTTCATCATTTACTCTACTTCCTTTGTCACTTGGGAAATGTTACTGACCCCAGTTCTATCTTTATTTTTTAACCAAGTTTTATTTATCACCTTTACATCAGAATCTTGTACTTATTTGCACTTATAGTATACCTATCTTTGACACGCATGTTCATTTGACTCAAAAAGGGTTTGGGGCCATTGTTTTAAGATTAGCCCTTTGAATATTTCACTGCAGATCTAAATTCATAGTTTTATTTTTATCCACTGCATTTTTATTGGTAAATTGAAGGATTAAATGGTATTAACTTCCCCCATTATTGGTGATCACAATCATTATTGTGACTGAATAAACTGGCAATTGTATTTTAGTAAAAATATTCAACTTGGTTTTGGAATAATCTCGTCATTTTTTTTGTTTCAGTGCAAAGACTTGAAAGAATTTCAATTTTGCAATCATAATAATAGGTTATGTTGACAGGCTCTTCACTAAATCTTTTGGGACCTTGGGGTGAAGACAAAGCAATCGACAAAATGGCAAGATAATTGATTTTGGAGTGCACAATACCACGTCCAGTACCTTAGCAACTGTTTATCTGACTGTACTGATATCTAAGCATTTGCAGTAATCATTTGTAAATTAGTGCACTTAAGAGGTCTGCAAGGTCATTTTATCAAAATGTTTTAACGATAATATGTACATGGGAAGTAAAGGTGCCGTTAATGAGAGGTATTTTACTGCACTTCTGTGATATAATGTGAACTTTGTAGCAGGAGTATATGATTTGCATTGAGAGATGTTTTGAGTGAAAATTCACAAAGTTTGTAAGATGAAACACGTGACCAGTCCTATTTGATCTCTGACCCAAAACAAACATTGTCAGCACAATATGAAAATTTAACTTGATAAACTTAAAAAAAAGAAAGAATCATATATACGGTACAAAACAATATACCTGTAATGCTTTCAGAATTAGAAGATATCTATTCCACAATTGTTCATATTTTTTGGTCACACACGTGACTAAGAATGGGCTACTGTGGATTTGATTGAAGGACAAAATGTAGATTTTATTGTTTTAAACCTTGGTAGTTTATGAAATTGGGTAACCATAGCTTGTACAATATTGTATTCTTGGTGTGAGAATATGATCATGTCTGCCTATGAAATAAAGCCAGATTGTTCTCCCAGGTGCCCTTTGTCTGCTTACTTTCTGCACTTCAACTCCAATTCCCAGAGCAGTTAGCTGGCTGATGATGGTAGTCTTTGTCCAAAGCTCAGCAAAACCTGTAGATGGGAAAAAGATGCACAATTCCTAATTTTTTATTTAAAATGATCAAGATTGATATTGCTGTCATCCAGCTAGATTTTTCCAGTGTTATCTGGAGACTCAGAGTACCAATAATTTTCAGGATGTGTCTCAAGGTAGCAATACTATTTGGGTCCAGTGGCAGAGGTATTGCTACCTTGAGACTCATCCTGAAAAATATTGGTACTATGAGTCTCCAAATAACAGTGGAAAGCAAGGGCTACTTGAAGCTGGAGAAGTCAATGTTCATACCACTGGGGTGTAAGCTGCCCAAGCCCCAACCATTTCCACACCAACCTTTCTGTTCTGGGCTTCCTCCATTGTCAGGAGTGAGGCCCAGCTCGAAGCATCTCATATTTTGCTTGGGTAGCTTTAGTAATTAGTAACTTTAAGTACCCTTTACGGGCGACTATTTGCATACCTTGGATATGCAAGCAAAGAATTTCACTGTGACTTGCCACATGTGACAATAACGTATTTAATTCAATTCAATATATGCACCATCTTGCCAGTTGTGCAAATAGATTAACATATTTAAGTTAGTGTGAGGATTTTTTTCCCCCTTTTGTTGCCCAAGTGCAAATTACTGAAAGCAACCAGGGTATTGACATTTCATGGTTAAGGTTACGAGAGCATAGATAGGGTAAATAATCAACGTGTTTTTCCTGGAGTAGCAGTATCGAAAATAAGCTCAAGTTGAGAGGGAGATTTAAAAGGGATCCTTTAATTCTAAGGTTTTGAGGAAAAATGTTAATATCTGGAATGTGATACCAGAAGAGGTGGTGAAATTGGATGCAATTACTATGTTGAAGACATTCACTGAAATAGATATGGTAAAGAAGGATTCAATTTTAATGTGGGCAAATGGAATTGATGAATTTGGGCAAAAATGGTGGGCATGGACTTTGTGGGTCATTGGTCAAAAATGGTGGGCATGGACTTTGCGGGTCATTGGTCTGTTTCTGTGCAATGAGTTTTGACAGTACTTTGTAATCTTAGGAAATTTAGACAGACAAGTGGGTGAAGTAGCTGAGAGAGAACATTTTGAATATTGTTACCATTCTTAATTTTCAAAGTAGATATAAAAAAGGATATGAGTAGTCATGGTCCTGATTTATGGGAAGGGTGATTTCGATAGGACATGGCTGAAGTAGACTGGTAGGAGATACCTGCAGGTCATTCAACTAATAGTCATAGAAAAGTGAAATAATGGGAGGTCGGGATCAATGTGTTTTCAAAACAGTGAAAGGCACAGGCGGCAAGTCCAAGGAACCCTGGATGTCGAGGAATTTTGCAGATGGGATTTTTTAAAACTGGAGAATGTGGAGACCCACCATGAATATAGAAAGTGCATCGGGGTACTTGATAATAAATTAGCAGGGCAATATGTGGTATAAAATATCAATAGTGAGCAAGATTAATGAAAATGCCATGAGTATATTAATGGCATGAGGGTAACCTATTGGCCCATTAAGGAGCAAAACGGTAAACTATGCATGGTGTGTGATATCTTGGGTGAAGGAGATGTTTTTTTGTGATTGAATGCCTGTGACTAGTTTGTCTTGGTGCTGGAGTCCTTCCCGTTTGATTAAAAAAACCAAGTAACTATTGGGATAGGATTTTCCACTAGTGGGAGAGTCTGGCACTAGAGGTCATAGCCTCAGAATTAAAGGACGTTCTTTTAGGAAG